>NC_090375.1:85983401-86281578 GCF_036365525.1 Heterodontus francisci | reverse complement strand
TCACACAGGCAGCAAGAACCTCGTATCTGTTGGATAAGGGCAAAGGCCGAGGCCAATCTAGCACTGCACCTGGGGTCCCATTGCCTGCCTGCCTCAGTCACACCTTTCTGTTCAAGACCACTAACCAGACTTGTACCAATATCTAATCTGAGGGTATGGCTGCATCCTGGATCAAAGTGTCCAGGTAACTCTCCCTGTCTTGATGCCCTGTAACGTCTATACCTCCGACTCCAGCTCAACAACTCTGAGCTGAGGTTCCTCGAGATGCAGATGCTTAAACTGCAATGCTCTTCACAAACTCCCACATGCTGCAGTATAGCACACTGCCTTGCCTATATAACCTTGTTTTATTTAATTAATTAGTCTATGTATTTGATCAACTTTTTGTTTTTAGTCTTTGAACAAATTACTTTATCTAGTTTAAGATCTAGGTAGATTAAATATTTACCTGTATTACGAACCACAAGTATTGGAGGCAAAAAGCAGCACTTCTTTCCCTTCTGCACCAATTCCCAACTTGTACACTTTGATGCATTTTGTGAGACCAATCCAGTAATTGCTATTGAATTTGAAATAATTGAGGCATCTTCACACTTACTTTCTTTTCTGTTGTTATTCAAATATTACTAGGCAGGAGTTTTACAATCACTTTCTTTTCCAAACTCCAATCATAGTTGCATCTGTACATACTAACATACGAATTAGGAGCAGGAGTAGGCCACTCAGCCCTTTGAGCGTGCTCCACCATTCAATAAGTTCATGGCTGAACTGATTATTCCAAATTTCCACCTGCCCCCGATAACCTTCCACCCCCTTACTTATCAAGAACCTACCTACCTCTGCCTTAAAAATATTCAAAGACTCTGCTCCCACTGCCTTTTGAGGAAGAGAATTCTATAGACTCACTTTGTATTTTACTAAATGACTGCTAAGTGGAAAAGTCTAAAGATAGTTCTAGCAGCCTAATACTGGGCATCCATGAGTTGCAGTGGGCCATCAGCAACAGAAATGTATACCACTACAACCTGTAACCTTATGATTTGACACATCGATCACCTGTCCATCATCATCTCGTTCAATTAAATGCACAGAAAGGTTTGAAATGACAAAAACCTGAAGCTCTAACACTGCATGCTGAGCACCAAAGGCAGCAATTCCTAGACCGAGTTAACAACTAACGGATCCAAGTGGAGCTTCACAGTGCTACTACATCCAGTCAAGAATGATGAGGGATATTCAGATAACTAATTTGGGAAAGATGAGGCTCTTTGAATATTGCTATCATGGCATCATCAGCGAAATGTGCCAAGTGAATGATTCTATTTAGCCTCCTTCAAAGGTTCCTATCATATAGATATCAATATCCAGCAAACTCCGTTCTCTCCATGATATTCTTCTCTCTTCTTAGGCAGTTCCTCAGGAAAGAGGATGACTTTCTTCCACTCCAGGGTTGTGGGTCCTTAGGTGACTGAATAGCCCAATTCTGGATCCACACACTCTGCCACAGGTAGGGCAGGTGGTGTTTGATGAGGCGAGTGGATGGGATGCTCGAATTTCCGAATGCTCCTTCCGCTGTTTGCGCTTGGTCGCTGCCTGGGCATGTCAACGTTGTTTGAACTGGCTGGCACCTTCACGGATGCACCTTCTCCATTTTGGGTGGTCTCAGGCAAGTAATTCCCACGAATCAGTGGAGATGTCACATTTTTTCAGGGAGGCTTTAAGGACATCCTTGTAGCGTTTTCTCTGCCCTCCTGGTAACTTCTTGCCATGACAGAGCTCAGAGTAGAAAGCTTGTTTTGGGAGTCTTCTGTTAGGCATGCGAATGATGTGGCCCACCCAACGTAACTGACTAGCCATGACAAGTGACTCTCTACTGGGGATGTTGGCCTGAGAGAGTGGACACTGATATTGGAGCACCTGTCCTGCCACTGAATTTGCAGGATCTTGCAGAGGCACCACTGGTGATATCTCTCCAGGACTTTGAAATGTCTGCTGTACTGTGTCCATGTTTCCAACACATACAGGAGGGCAGGTAACACTGCGGCCCTGTAGACCAGCAGCCATGATATGGTAATTATCTGATATGAAAATTGCCACGGATAAATCTAACTTGGTCAATTACCACCCTGTCACCTTTCTACCGTTCACCAGTAAAATGATGGAAGGAGTCATCAACAGCTATCTGAAATACAGCATCAGGTTCCATATGGCACCCAGCTTTACCTCACTCCCATCTCTCTCAACCCCTCCACTGTCTCTAAATCGTCAGACTACTAATCCAACATCCACTAATGGATCAGCAGAAATTTCCTGCAATTAAATATTGCAAAGACCGAAGCCACTGTCTTTGGTTCCCACTACAAACTCTGTTCCCTCACATCGACTCCATCCCTCTCCCTGGCAATTGTCAGAGGCTGAACCAGGTTCACAACCTTGGTGTCATATTTGACACTGAGATGAGCTTCCGACCACATATCTGCGCATCACCAGCACTGCTATTTCAATCTCTGCAATATCAAGGGACTCTGCCCCTGCCTCAGCTCATCAGTTGTTGAAACCCTCATCCATGCCTTTGTTACCTCTCAACTTGACTATTCCAACTCACTCCTGGCTTACCTTCTACGTTCTACCCTCTGTGAACCCAAGTTCATTCAAACTCGGCTGCCTGTGTCCTAACTTGCACCAAGTCTGATTCACTTATCACTCCTGTGCTCGCTGACCTAAGTTTGCTTCCAATTAAGGAAGCCCTCTATTTTAAAATTCTCTTCCTCATTTTTAAATCCCTTTTTGGCACACCCATTCCCATCTCAAATCTCCTCTAGCCCTACAACCCACCGAGATACTTGCCTTCCTCTAATTCTGGCCTTTTGAGAATCCTTATTTTCATCCCTCCATCATTGCAGGCCATGCCTTCAGCTGCCACGGCTCTGGTATTCCATCCCTAAACCACTCCACCTCTCCTTCCTCCTTTAAGACATTTCTTAAAACCTACCTCTTTGACCAAGCTTTTGGTCATCTACCCCAATATCTCTGTGTGGCTTTGTGTCAAATATTGCTTTGTAATGCTCCTGTGAAACGCCTTGGGACATTTTATTACATTAAAGGCATTATATAAATGCAAGTAGTTGTTGCAAGCAATTGTGATTTATGGTTATTAGAAGTGCGCGAGGAAAATGCTATGCCAGCCGACAGCAGGATCTGGATAATATCCAGATTTGGGCTGACAAAGTAAAATTAACACTACAAGCATACCAGGCAATGACCATCTTCAACAAGAAAAACCCAACTACCACCCCAATCTTCAATTGCAACACAACCACAGAGTCCTCTTTCAACACCTGGAAGTCACCAACTACCTGAAGCCTAACTACACCAGGCATAATGAGCACAAAAGCAAAAAAGCATTACAGAAGCTGAGTACCTTGTGATCTTAGCTCACCTCCCAAACCCTCAAAACATCTCCACAAGTCACGAGTGTGATACAACATATATTTATATAACACCTTACACGACCTCTGGGCACCTCAACGCACTTTATAGACAATTAAGTACTTCTTGAAATGTGGTCACTGTTATGATGTAGAAAACACAATAGGAAGCTCCCACTAACAGAAATGTGGCAATGACCGGATAACTGCTTTCGTGATGTTGGTTGAGGGATAATTATTGACCAGGACACCAGAGAGAACTCCCTGCTCTTCTTCAAAATAGCATCTTTTACATTCACCTAAAGGGACAGATGGAACTTTGCCTTAACCGAAATGTACTATTTTCTGAAAGATGGCATGCCAACAGTGCTCCCTCGGTGCTGCACTGGAGCATCAGTCTAGATTATGTGCTCAATTCACTGAACGGGATTTGAATCCACAACCTTCTGACTCGGAGGCAAGTGCACTACCTAAAATGTGTGACAATATACTCATGACTTACTTGAATGGGTGCAATCACAACACTGTTCAAGTAATTCAATAACATTCAGAACAGAGCAGTCTGCTTGGTCGGCACTTCTGCCTCGACTCAATATCTGCTCCCTTCACCAAGGTGTACCACGGCTACAGTATGCACGCACAGCTGCAACTAGTCAAACTTAACTCTGCAGTACCTCCCAGCCCTGTGATTTTTTTTATATATACATATTCTTTTATGGGATGTGGGTGTCACTGGCAAGGCCAGCATTTATTGCCCATCCCTAATTGCCCTTGACAACTGAGTGGCTTACTAGGCCATTTCAGAGGGCAGTTAATAGTCAACCACATTCCTGTGGGCCTAGAGTCACATGTAGGCCAAAGCAGGTAGGGACAGCAGATTTCCTTCCCTAAAGGACATTAGTGAACCAGATGGGTTTTTATGACAATCAATTATGGTTTCATGACACCATTACTGAGACTAGCTTTCAATTCCAGATTTTTATTAATTAAATTTAAATTTCACCTGCTGCCGTGGTGGGATTTGAACCTGTGTCCCCAGGGAATTAGCCTGGGCTTCTGGATTATTAGTTCAGTGACATTACCACTATGTCACCACCTCCTCACCAATGAAAAGGGTTGGTTGGCATCTATGAAAGACGATGGACACACAGCAAACAATCCATTTAGGTGGGGGTCTTCTCTTGGTGCACCTTTGCTGATGGCTAAGGCCAATCCTTGAGAGGCAGGTTCTGCCATAAGTGCTGCACGTGAAGCTGCCTAGTGACACTGTGAGTTGTTGTTTTTGAGTTTGGCGCCTGTTGCCAAGCTGCTGGAGCATGGTAGTGCACGCCAGTCCACAGGACGTGTCGCCATTTCCCTCTTTCACCAGCTATTGACTCCCAGGTGCAATAGTTGACATTTAGGACCTTCATGGCACACTTGCAAGCATCCTTGAAGTGAAGCTTTGGGCACCCCACTGGTCGCCTGGCCCCAGCTACCTTACCATACAGAAGGTCTTTGGGTATGCGACCGTCTTTCATCCTGCGGAAGTGTCCAATCCACCAAAACCATCTGTTTGATTAGTGCCAACACACCTGGGAACTCTGCCTTTGAGAGGACTGCCGCATTTGTGATTTTTTTCCTGCCAGGATATACCCAGAATGCACCGTAGACAGCGAAGTTAGAAATTATTGAGCTTCTTCTCCTGGTAGCTGTAAGTTACCCATGTTTCATAGCCATACAGCAAGGTGCTGAGAACACAGGCTTTATAAACCACCAGCTTGGTCCTAAGGGTCAGCTTGCTGTTACCCCATGCGCGTTTCGGCCAAAGGTGGTAGCTGCTTTCCCCATGCGTGTATCAAGCTCCGCATCAAGGGACAGATGTCTGTCAACATGGACCCAAGGTAACAGAATTTGCTAACCACTTCTAATGGGGTATTATGTAGTGTGATCAGGGGCAGAGATGCAACACTTTGTCCCATGACCACGGTTTTCTTGATGCTTATAGTGAAGGAGAACAAGTTACATACAGCATGGGAGAAACAGTCCATGTGTCTTTGTAGTTGAGTTTGAAAATGAAAATGAAAATGAAACGGACAAGTGCAGCAAAGGTCATGGAAACACGATTATCTCAAAGTCACACCATCCCGACCTGGACATTTATCACCATCCCTGCATTGTCACCAGGTCAAAATCCTACAATTTCCTTCCTGACAAAACTGTGTTAGCACCATAACCAGAATGTTCTGAAGTAGTACCTGTTCATCATACGCTGGAAGAATTTTTAAAGGTTTTCATTTAAAATGCAGAATTATTAAAATGTCAAGGAAATATTTTGATCTCTCTTGCTCCATCCAAGTACTCTAGACTATTCTCATTAAAAGGAACTGTAGCTTATCAGTTTTATATCATGTAGCTGGTAAACCTCATTCCTGATTCATCAGGAGTATCAGAAAGTACCTACAACAACAGCTTGCATTTATAAGATCAATTATATCTGCAAAACCTGTGGTGAAATGGACCCTTCTCAAATGTAAAATGAACATATTGTAACCAATCTAAGGTACTCTGTACTGATACTGTATATTAATGGCAATGCTTCAAATCATGTTACTGTAATTTATAGGTTCAAATCTATCTGATTTTACAACTAAGCAACTCCACTCGTCTAATGTCAATAAGCAAAAAGCATTATTGAGCATTGTAAGGGCACTCAATCTGAATGGAGAGTAGCAGGTAGCCCATTCAATATATTGGACACCGGTTTATTCTTACATAACCATAAGTTCACCAAATTTGATTAGACTGAAACAGAAATATAAATGCTCACTGATCACAAAATATATCCGTGGAAAGTAAAGTGAAGAACACAAAATTTTGAAATCCATTGAGTATCTTGCTTTGAAACTTGATCACATCTAAGCCTCTTCCCAAATTACTTAAAGCATCAAGAGAAATGCATTAAACCTCACTTACCAGCAAACATTCACTATTCACTTCGCACTTGGGATCCTTTAGCATGAATTCAATCTTTTCAAACCGAGCCTCCAAGCTTTCTCCAGACGACATGGTGTCAACGTTATTTATAAAGTCTCGTCCCAATTAAAAAGTAAAGGAAGCTGATACAAAATAAGCACTTCCGATATGGCTCTGCTAGACTTTTCACGGAACAACGACTAGACATGTACCTAAAGGTCGCTGCAAACGGCTTCACAGCATCGTCTCACCCAAGCTTTTTTTCACTCTGAACCGTAAAAATTTCCATGGAGCTTCTGCGAATTATCTGCCACATTTAAAAAAATAAACAGAAGAAAAACTTTCCAAGTTTCAAGTTCCCCTTCACAATCTAAGAGGGCTCGTTTACAAAAAGAATGTACTGAAAAATATATTTATTTATATGTAGATTCGTCAACTCAGTATTGAAACAGTAAAAATGTGTAATTTTGTTCAAAATTAAAGTTGAAGAAAGCACCGTGCCAGGCTCAGTTACAGGCCTGAACAATACATCTGGTCTCTTGACAGCTTCAGCTCAGGAAAATGAACTTCTGCAAATATTTCTTCACACCGGATAACACGGCGCGCACTGAACATCCTGTGTGCCCATCGCTTCACATAAAACTCCGTTCACAGATCCCCGATCAGCAGCTAGCTTTAAACCTCAACGACCTTTTTTTAAAAAAAAAACACTGATTACTATTCGCCGGCTTCTTTCTCAAAGACGGTAAGAATGCAGAACAATTTTTTTTCTTCCTGAAAATCTACCCGTCAATTGCAACTTTCTTTTCCTGATCAACATGTCCGCCTTCCTGTTCAAACACTCTCAGGAAGCCGGCCCGAGCGCACTGCGCAAGCGTCAGCTTCCAGCGCGAGCGCATGGTGCGCGCAGGGCCAAGAAACTCCTAGGCCGCGGTGCAGTGAGCAAGCCTGCCAGCAACTGGGTTTCTTCAAAGCCCATGTTAAATTCTATCTTTCAGACAGAAACAGGAAATGTTGCCTGTCAGCAACTGGGAAACAATGCTGGTTAGAGGCTTTACCTTTGTAAGCGTTTAGGAGGGATAGACCAATGTTAGGTCAAAAGGATGGCTTTTCAAGAGGTTTTTAAAGGTGGAGTGAGGCAGCTGAAAGCTTTGTCAACAATGTTGAGCCAGAGGAAAGGGTGGATGCAGAGCAGCCTGTATCCGGGAATCGACCATTCAGGAAGTGATATGGTGCCAGAGGAGATTGCGATCGTAGGATGGGGCAAGGTAATCAAGGAATTTTAAACCAAAAGCAAGGATTTTGGATTCAATGTGTTGGAGAACAGGGGAGTAGTGTACATGAGGATAGAAATGATGAATAAGTGGGAATGCAGGACAGAATGCATGCAGCAAAATTTTGACCATTGGGGTTTCTAGAGATTGCAAGATAGTGAAAAATCAGAGTAGTCAAATATGGATGTGACAAAAGTATTTAAGGGTTTCTAAGGCTGAGATCGCTGTAGGCAATGTTGCAAAAGTGGAAGTAAGCAGTCATGGTAATGAATAGGATGGGGATGGATGCGGGGGGGGGGGGGGGGGGGGGCGGGGGTGGTAGTGGGTGTAGCGGTTAAAAGGTCAGCACAGGATTGAACAGCATGCCAGAATAGCAGGCAGTCAGATTCTTCCTGGATAGTGGCATTGGGTCAGTAGCAAGGGAATGGATTTTATGACTGGGGCAGAAGACAATATTATTTCTGTACCTGATGTTGAGCTGGAGGAAGTTGGATCAAATTTGTTTAGCTCTAAAATGTTAACCCACAGGTCTGGTAGAGATAAGGAGGAATATGTTCCCCCAAACCTTTTGATCTGCATTATCTCATCTGGCCCCTGCTCCAAATCATGGAATTGCCTTGATGTTATCTCCAATACCTGGTTGCACCTCTGCATTAACATTTTTTCAAGAGCAACAATTTACTTTATTTGTCTTAAGTACAACAATACATCCCAAAGAGCTTCACAGAAGTGACAACTCGATACCAAACAGTGCTAGAAGATAGATTAGGAGAAGTAAATGAAGGCATGGTGAAAAGTAGCTTTAAGGAGGCTTTTGAAAGAGGAGAGAAAGTGGCAAGATCAATTGGAATACTCCCCTAAACCAAAGTGTGTGGGATTGAGAAGTGAGTGAAGGTGGTGTGGAGAGAGGACATAATGCAAAGGACAGGAGAATTGGAAGAGCAGAAATCACACTCTGGCACAGATGGCTGGCGGAAGTTGCAGAGGGAGGAAGGGGGAGGCCGTGAAAAGACTTGGGACAAAGAATTTGTATTCAGTGTTGTAGGGGATAGGAAATCAATGGAGATTGGCAGGGAAATGGGTGTTAAGGAGTTGGAGTTATTATAGAATAGGATGCAGGCAGCAAAGTTTTGGGTTAGTTGTACTCTATGGCAGATAAAATTTGGCAGGCCAGCAAAGAGACTGTTGGAGTAATTGAACCTGACAAAGAGGAGGAGCCATTGCAGAAGATCTGCTAGTTGAGGTACTAGGTCTGCTTTGTATTCTATTTTCTGTTAGCAGCTGCCGCCCCCCCCCCCCCCAACCAATTTCCATACCTACATCTGAGAGTGCTGTGTGGTTGCAAATGTAGGAAAACTGGTTCTTTCTGAGAAGTTGTAAACAGCTTCCTAAAAATCAGTCTAATTTGTTTGGATTGAGAACCACTGTTTTACATTTTTATTATAAAATTATACAGCACAAAAAAGACCATTTGGCCCATTGTGCCTGTATTGGCTCCCTGAAAGAGCTACCAATTAGTCCCATGCCCTGCTCTTTCCCCATAGTTCTGCAATTCTTTCCTTTTTAACCAGAGATCCGATTCCCTTTTGAAAGTTATTATTGAATCGACTCCCCCAACTTTACAGGAAAGGCATTCTAGGTTATAACAACACCTTGAGTAAAATAAATTCTAAACGTTTTGCACCCTGAGGTTTTTTTTGACAACTATTTTAAATCTGTGTCCTCTGGTTACTGATCCTGCTGCCAGTGGAAACAGTTTATCCTTATCTACTTTACCAAAACCCCTGATAATTTAGAACACCTCAGTAACCTCCCCTTAATCATTTCTACTCTAAGGAGAACAATCCCACCTTCTCTAGTCTATCTAGATAACTGAAACTTTTCATCAATGGTACCATTCTAGTAAATCTCCAAAGCCTTAACATCCTTTCTGAAGTGTGGTGCCCAGAATACTCGAGCTGAGGCCTAACCTGTGATTGATAAAGGTTTTGCAACCTTGCTTATATACTCTACGCCTCTGTTTATAAAGCCGAGGAACCCACACACTTTTTTTAAAAGCTTTATTAACTTGGCCTGCCACCTTCAAAGATTTGTATGTGAACCTCAGGTCTCACTGTTCCTGCACCCCCTTTAAAATTGTACCATATTAGCCAATCTCCCATGATGTACATGTGGATTTGAGACCAAGCACAGCACTCGAGCCAAGTAAAGTTGGAATACAAGAGATATTTGGATTCAGGCAGAGAAGGGAGAAGGAAGGAAAGAGTGTGGAGAGAAGCAGAGGGAAGGGTTTGGAAAAATGTAAACGGGGTAAAAAGAACCATAGAAAAGTTATGGCACAGAAAGAGGCCATTCAGCCCATCATGTCTGCGCCGGCTGAAAAAACTAGCCGCCCAATCTAATCCCACCTTACAGCACTTCAGGTGCATGGCCAGGTACCTTTTAAACGAGTTGAGGGTTTCTGCCTCCACCACTGATCCAGGCAGTGAATTCTAGACACCCACCAGCTTCTGGGTGAAAAAGTTTTTCTTCATGTCCCCTCTAATACTTCTATCAATTAGCTTAAATCTGTGCCGCCTGGTAATTGACCTCTCCACTCAGGGAAACAGGTCCTTCCTGTCTACTGTATCTAGACCCCTCATAATTTTGTACACCTCAATTAAGTCACCTTCCAGCCTCCTCTATTCTAAGGAAAACTACCCTAGCCAGTCCAATCTTTCCTTATAGCTGCAATTCTCAAGCCCTGTAAATCTTCTCTGTATTCTCTCCAGAGCGATTATGTCCTTCCTGTATTGTGGTGACCAGAACTGTACACAATACTCCAGCTGTGCCCTAACCAGTGTTTTATACAGTTCCAGCATTACATCCCTCCTTTTGTATTCTAACTTCGGCCAAGAAAGAAAAGCATTCCATATGCCTTCTGCACTCCATCTACCTATCCTGTCACCTTCAGGGACCTGTGGGCATGCACTCCAGTGTCTCTCACTTCCTCTACCCCTCTCAATATCCTCCCATTTACTGTGTATTCCCTTGCTTTGTTTGCCCTCCCCAAATGCATTACCTCACACTTCTCCAGATTGAAAGAAGAAAGGTGAGAGATAGGGAAATAAGGAAGTGGGATGGGGATTTGGGAAGGAATGGCAGGGAAACTACCAACTTGAGAGGAGGAAAATAGGCCAAGAATTTCCTTTGAGCAGAGGGGAGGGTCACAGTTACAATGCTTTAAGACTGAATTTATTGTCTGGTTGAGGGAGGGACAAGCTGCCGGGGTGATTTTAATACTCAGTCGTGAGATCGGGCTTCTGGGTAGTGCTAACAGTTTGAATGATCAGTAAAGGAGATGAAGGCCACCTTAAAGGTGGAATGGGGTGCTCGGTGACATTTCCTGTTTTCGTGCTCTGTCTGGGGAGGGGTGAGGCCAAAGGTAATTTTCATGCTCAGTGTGGGCAGGTGGCCTGTTGCATTACAATGCACACTGCTTTGGATTGCTGCTGAATTTTATCCAAAGGCTTCTTCAGTTACCACATTTTAATTGAAGCGCTTGAGAGTGCCACAAGTTGTTTTTGCCCTGAACTTATTTGTTTACGAACATACGAATTAGGAGCAGGAGTAGGCCATTCTACCCCTTTGAGCCTGCTCCACCATTTAATAAGATCATGGCTGATCTGATTGTGGCCTTAACTCCACTTTCCCGCCTACCCCTGATACCCTTTGACTCCCTTGTTAGTCGAGAATTTATCTACCTCTGCTTTAAAAATATTCAATGACCCTGCCTCCACCGATGTCCGGGCAAGAGAGTTCCAAAGACTCACAACCCTCAGAGAAAAAATTTCTCATCTCCATCATAAATGGGTGACCCCTTATTTTTAAAATGTGTCCCCTAGTTCTAGTCTCTCCCACAAGGGGAAACATCCTTTCAGTCTCCACCCTATCAAAGGTTCTCAGCCCTCTATCCCCACCTTCAACATGCTTTTTCAGCCTAGTTATTAGGCGCTTATGTCAAACCTATCTCTGACTGCGACCCTCAACATCCCAATGCATTACTAAGTTTTCCAGAAGAATATTTCTTTATTCAATATGCTGATGTTCAGCTTCATCACAAACACAAGGTGATTTCAGTTGTTATTTAAAGAAAGTTGAGAAACAAAACGAGACTTCACAGTGCCCTGTTTAGTTGCAGTACCTATGGAAATTTGCAGCCAGTCACTAATTTAAATACATATGTGTGAATGCACACTCATTATGATTTTTGAGTAACACTTTATATCAAAAGATAATCACGATGGATTTGTGAAGGATATGTCACGTCTGACTACTTCCTCTTCATAAACTCACAGCTTCTCTCTGTATCTTGTATTACGACCGACCGCTCCAGTCAAAGCCCCCAATCAAAATATATGATTCCGATTGTGGTGGGCGAAATCCCGTTTCTCCACAAATCGCCTAACATATCATTTTAAACTTTCCAAATTAAAGAAAGACCCAGCCAAATTGTACCATCTATTAACCCTCGAATGAGGCTAACCAAACCAGGTGTCTTTACATCAGCAAATTAACTGTTTAATTAGAAAAACTAAATTCTTAAACACTATGAAGATATAAACAAGATTTAAAATAGAAAAAAATTAGAGTCCTTGCAAATTTACAGTCTAATGTTGCTTGAAGTCCTCACAGCCGTCCGATGGGGAAAAAAGGTTCTTCCATACTAGAGCAGTCCGTAGTCTAACTCCAGCAGTAAGTGATGCTTCCTTCTTCAGCGATGGATTTCAACAATTAACAACTTGTAAACACTTTCAATGGAATCAATCTGACTTTAGAGTTTTTGAGGGATGAAAGATTGTCACCATCTAACTTCCCTTCCTTCAGTTCAAATTATCAGAGATTTCTGTTTTGGCTTGACTTTTTTTGGGAATTTTGAGAGCTCATAATAATTAAACAGACTAAAATTCTCTTCCTTCAGTTTAAATGGCTGAGAGCTCTTAAAACAGTTATCTGTCTGTGTTCGTTAGAACAAACTGTCTCCAACTAAATAGCCAGTTCAAAATTGAATTATAACAAATGTATCACTTGATGCTCGCTCCAAGTGGCTGTATCCATGGTAACAAGAATGCACCCTCTGAATCGCAGTCTCCAAATGGTTGTATCCAAGGCAATGAAAATGCACCTTCCCACTAATTCCAAAGGCCTGCTGGTTCTTAAAGCAGTACTGATCCTTTGCAAGCCTTAAAGGCAAACCGCATATTCCCCAGAGAAAAAAACTACACGACCATGACACTTGGCAATGTTCAAAGAGCCCATTGAGGCACACATCACTGCCTCCTTAGGAGCAGCAACCCCAACTGCATAATTTTATCGCCAATCCTTCTACCCAGCAAATCAGCCCACCGTTGATCCTGTGGCCTCTGACAGCATATCACCAATCACCTCCCCTCTCCACATCCTCCTTCTGCATATTTATTGACTTGCAAACAAGGCTTTTGCCATCCATGACCTTATTGTGGATGATGGCATTAATTTCATGGCCTCGACGGAAACGAGGCAATGGGTGACCACACACCTCAGACCCCACATTGTGAAGCCTCTTCTGCTGCATTGCCGGGCTCCTGACACAGTGGGGGGCCAGTGTGCCATCAAGAAAATTTCAAGCCATTGCCAGAATAGGTACTGTTACGATCAGGTGAGAAGGAGTCTAGGGGGTTCCCTCTCAGTCTTTGCTTGGTTAACCGTAACGGGGTTTAATTTTAAAACACCGTGTTTTTCGCTTCTCGTCAGTGAATCCTTGTTCACTGCTCCAATTGTAAGGCAAAGAAATCAGCTGAGACAGGTTTTCTTAGATTTTAAACAAGAAAGGTAGAAGTTTATTAATCTTAAACTCTAATCCAGTTACCGACTACGAATATGCGATGCGACCATGCATACGCGATAAACACACATGCAGATAGAGACAGAAAAGTAGAAAAGAATAAAGGGGAAAAGTTTGAGGTAATAGATGGGTTTCTATTTTACTGTCCTTTGAATTTGCTGTGAAGTCTTTGGTTGCCGGTCAGACCTGCAATTCGTTGGGACCCAGTGCATGCTTCTACTTGTTTCGATGTTGGAGTCTTTTCCCTCTTGAGGTTTACGTGTCTTCCGTGGGTCCGGTGGCTTGGGAGATAGCAAGTGAGAGAGAGAGGCTTCCTTGCTCCAGGTTCCAGTTCAAACAGCCTCCTCCTGTCTCTGTGGCACAATTCAAAAAACCTCAGGTTGCCCAGCAGGTTAGTCATGTGACTAGCTGGTTTGACCACTTCTGTTTGTGGATTCTGCCATCTTAGCAGTCATCCTAGAATTTGAGCTTCCTCATCTTCAGTGTCTAGTGATCAAAGTCAATTTTGGGTTAAGTGAATCAGGGAATAGTCCTTTGTCTCCACAAGCAGCGTCTCTTAGTATGAAAATGTCCTTCCGGCCAAGTGGTGATTTTCTTTTAACAAGTCATTTCTTCATTTCAGCAACAGTTTAAAATCAATGTTCATATGACAAAATTAATATGCCTCATTCTTGGCAGGTGGGGGTCTGCATGACAGGACTGATTACCCTATTAATTACCTACCCACCACTGCTGGGTGCTCACCTCCGGGAAAAGCACACGGAGGTGAGAACTTGTTGCGGAGCAGGCCCAACGTGATTCTGTTAAAATTTCCATTCCCCTACCCCCTCCCCATCCCCATCCCCACCTCCATGAGGCTGGGAAAATTCAGCCCATTGTTTCTGAGATAGGGTTACAAAGAATTTCACGAGCACAGACAACAAATAACAAATTACAAGTGCCAGTCTGTTGAATTTGTCATATGTGTCATGCACGGAAGGAGCCATGATGAAATAAACAAGGAATTGGAGGAATTACGAATCTAAAACGTCAACTGCTCAACAAAACCACAAGAACATGGACACTTATACAACAGTTAAAATGGAATAACAGTCACATGACCCCCTCCTGTACTGAAAATAAACAAACTTATCTGCCAAGATGGAACTTATTAACCTCGCCTTAAATAGCTCTGGGGATAACCCATTTGAAATTGAAAGGAGGATTATCACATATTAATGACTTTTATCAAGATGAATGGATTAACAAAGGCTGCTGAAGACGCTCTGTCTCACAGGTAGGTGAGCACAGGTAAATAAGGTGGTTAGGAAGGCATATGGGACACTTGCCTTTATTAGCTGAGGCATAGAATATAAGAGCAGGGAGATTATGATGGGGCTGTATAAAACGCTAGTTAGGCCACAGCTGGAGTACTGTGTACAGTTCTGGGCACCACACTATAGGAAGGGTGTGATTGCACTGGAGAGGGTGCAGAGGAGATTCACCAGGATGCTGCCTGGGCTGGAGCATTTCAGCTATGAAGAGAGACTGAAAAGACTAGGGTTGTTTTCCTGAGAGCAGAGAAGGCTGAGGGGGAACATGATTGAGGTTTACAAAATTATGAGGGGCATTGATAGGTTAGATAGGAAGAACATCTTTCCCTTAGCAGAGGGGTCAATAACCAGGGGGCATAGATTTAAGGTAAGGGGCAGGAGGTTTAGAGGGGACTTGAGGAAAAATATTTTCACTCAGAGGGTGGTTGCAATCTGGAACACACTGCCTGAAGAGGTGGTAGAGGCAGGAACCCTCACAACATTTAAGAAGTATTTAGATGAGCACTTGAAACGCCATAGCATACAAGGCTACGGGCCAAGTGCTGGAAAATGGGATTGGAATAGTTAGGTGCTTGATGGCCAGCACAGACACGAAGGGCCTGTTTCTGTGTTGTATAACTCTATGACTCTATGAGAGCCAAAACCAGAATGAATAGGCGTGAAGTAGCCACATCATAACATCGAACTCCAGCACATCTTTGTGGAGTTGTGCCATGTAAAAATACTGTCTTATGTGGGCGTGGGTTTTTTGAATACCAACATGTCCAGCTAGTGCAATGCCGTGGGCTATTCTCAATATTTCCCTCTGGTACCTCGGCAGCACTACTACATGGTGTAGTACCACACTTCATCCACAGGTCTGTCGGGAGTTTCCACTTCTTCATCAGCACCTCATTCTTTAAATAGTAGCACTCTGGAACTCCCTCTGCTTCAGCTTCAGTTTGGGCAGTCTGTGCTAACTTTTTTAACACAGGGTCAGCTTGCTCAGCCTTGAACTAAGGAAGACCTGCTGCTTTGACCGAGGCTGGAGGATTGCACTGTCTTTCTCCAATTCCACTTCTCCACGGATCAGAACATATCTTTAAATGTCTTCTTACCCAGTTACCAATAGGGCCAATTATATATTTTATTTATTTTAGTTTCAGAATACAATCCATCAACCAGCTTTCTTCAATAAACAACAAAATTATTTATTTATTATAAAACAAGACTTATTCAATAAAGGTGCAAAGCTTATTAATAAACAAGTTGGAATATGAAAGTTCACTTCTAAATTAACCTAACACACACACTCACACATATAGGTTCAAGAAAAAATAAAGACAATTTTTCTGCAGAGATCTCTTTACAAAAAAGACAAAAAATACTTTGGCCAACTCCTTGTTAATTCTTGAAGGAAAAAGGATAAGATATGGAATTTTCCCAAATAGTCCTTTCTTCTGGTGTCCAAATACGTATAGATGGCTGTTACTGGGATCTTTTTGGAGCAGTTCTTTTCAGGTGACTTCAAGGATTCGGCTGGCAGGCTTTCCAGGAGAATCACTGCATCAGGGATTTCAGCTATCACACTGGATTCTCAGGGTTTCTCAAAGAGGTGGAAAAAGGATGAGCTGGTGGCTTCTCTCTTAGCAGGCTTACCCACAACTGACTCAAAACAATATCTAAAACGAAACCAACTCTTCACCACCATGAATCTTGACAGGTGACTTCTGTGTAAACAACTCCCCTAGTCACCAAGGCTCCTGCCCTCCATAAATGCTTGTACTTTTGCTGTTCTTGGCAACACTTGTCCTTGCCCTACTATATGTCCTAGGTAGGTTACCCGCACTTTTGCAAATTCACTGTTGGCAAGGTTTATCACCAAATCAGCCAACTGTAATTTTCTCAACAGAGCTTTTAGTTGTTCCAAATGGTTCTTCCAAGTGTCACTTTGTACCAGTACATCATCCAGGTAAACCACACAGTTAAGAATATTGGTTATCACCTGGTTCATCATCTCTGGAAAGTTGCTGGGCCACTTTTTAGCCCAAATGGCATCACTCGGCATTGGAAAAGACCATCTGGTGTGACAGGCCGATTTTTTTTAGCTCAGGGTGTTAAAGGAACTTTCCACTATCCCTTTAAAAAATCTATTTTGGTAAGAAAAGTGGCATTGCCAACTCTGTCAATATAGTCTTCCAAGTGTGGAATTGGGTAGGAGACTGTCTTTGTTACTGTAGTAACCTTTCTGTAGTCTATGCAAAATCAAATTGAACCGTCAGGTTTAGGCACGAACATGACTGGGGAACTCCAGCTGCTTTAACTGGGTTCAATTAGGCAGTTTTCCAAAATATATTGGATTTCTGCTTTCACCTGTGCTTGTTTATCTGGACTTAAGTGATTAAGATGCTATTTTATAGGAGAGGATTCTCCTACATCCACATCATGTATGGCTAAGGTTGTACATCCTGGTTTGTCCCTACAGACTCCTTTAAATGTTGTGAGTAGCCTTGTTAGGTCTTCTTGTTGTTCTGCATCTAAATATGAAAGCAGAGTGTCTAATCTCCCTAGCAATTCAGTATTAGCTAACCGGATAGTAGGAGGTTCAATTGAGAATTGTCTAGGCCTCCTTCTGCCTCATCCTCACTATCCCTTTCATCCTTCACTGTCCCTACTCCCTGATATACCGGTTCTTGCTTATCCTCCTCCCGGTGGTGATATTGTTTCAACATATTGATATGACACAGCTGATTCTTTTTCTGGCAATCTGGGGTGTCTTTCAAATAATTTACCAATCCTTTTGACTGCTCTATATGGTCCACTGAACCATGCTTTCAGCGTTTCACCCTGTAAAGGCAGGAATCCTAACACCTCATCCCCTGGTTGAAATGTTTGGGTCTTGCATGTTTGTTTGCCCATTTCCTGTTTGAGAAGCTTTTAGGTGTTCCTGAGCCACATTTGCAGACTCTCGTGAGCCGCTCCCGGAACACAGATACATAATCTAACATGGAAGATTCATCCCTCTGTTCCAAAACCTTTCTTTGATTAGTTTTAGAGGACCTCTTACCTCATGTCCATAAACTAGTTCAAAAGGACGAAAACCGGCAGATTCGTTAGGTGAATCTCTAGTGTCAAATAAAAGAAATTCTAGCCCTTCGTCCCAATCATGGGGATATTCATGACAATATGCCCTAATCATCGTTTTGAGGGTCAAATGGTACCGTTCTAAAGCCCCTTGTGTCTGTGGGTGGTATGTTGAGGACTTTAATTCTGTTTTACTCAGATTACTCATAACCTCTTGAAAATATTTAGATATAACATTGGAAGCTTGATCCAACTGGATCTCAATCGGCATCCATATCTAGTGAAGAACTGGGTTAACTTCTCTACCACTACCTTAGCAGAAATTGTTCTCAAGGGAATGGCCTCTGGGAATATATTGATTTCCCGCTTTTGTTTTTGGTAAAGATCTCACACAGTCTACCAAACCCCGACTAAATGGTCCCCCAAAAACTGGTATGGGAATTAGAGGTGCCAGTTTTATGGCAGGTTCCGTTTTTCCCACAATCTGGCATGCAAGGCATGTTTTACAAAACTGCATCACATCCTTGGAAAGACTTGGCCAGTAGAAATGTCGACTTATACATGATTGGGTCTTCTGGATCCCCACATGTCCTACCATAGGAATTTCATGGGCTATCCTTAATATTTCCCGGCGATACTTGGGTGGTACCACTATCTGGTGAACAACTGTCCATTCTTCGTATGCAGGTCTGTGAGGAGGTCTCCACTTGCTCACCAGAATCCCATTTTTAATAAAGTAGCCTTCTGGAACTCCTTTTGCCTCAGCTTCAGTTAGAGCCGCTTGTGCCACTTTATTTAACTCTGAATTGGCTTACTGAGCTTTGATCAGAGAAGACTTGCTGAACATTTCCTTCGGATTATCCCCAGTCCCCAAAGAAAGTTTCAGATATTTGGCTATCTGTCATGCCAATTTGACCTCCGACAATGGAACTTGTTTAACCATTGCTTGGGTCACTACACATGAAGGAAAAATTCCTCAAACCTTCTCCTGCAACTGCTCTGTCTCTTTGACTTCACTTGGTCATTCCGTGACTACTGGAGAAGCTACTACCTTCGCTCTGGCCAAATCATTCCCCAGGAGTAGGTAAACTCCATCTACAGGCAAACTATGGACAATTCCTACAATTACTGTTCCAGACATTAGGTCACACTCTAGGTGCACCCAATACAAAGGGATGGGTATATACTCCCTGTCGTTCACTAAACCCTTGGCATTCAATGTGCTGTCTGGTGGAAAAGTTGTGCCTTTCCCCAGCAAAAGGGTTTGGCTGGTTCCTGTATCCCTAAGTATAACTATAGTTTTCCAAGACCTGCCTCACTTGAGGGATAAGGGGTTACTTTTCCTTTTGACAAGAATTCCTTATAACTCTCAGGTATCTTGCTCACATCCTGCGCACTCACAGCGGTTTTTCTACTTGGTCTTACAGCTGCAGTCAGAGCTACAGCCTGATGTGTCATACTCTTGGTCAGGGCCCCTTTCTCTGTATTGGCCTTGTGTACCCCAATAAGTCCCATGGGTTTACCCCACAACTTCCAGCATTCTGCACAAAGGTAACCTACTTGTGGCAATGGAAACACATAGGCTTTCGGACCACACTTTCACCCTCACCATCTTCCTTTCTGGCCTGAGGAGGAGATCCAGGGCATTCCCAGTTGTCCCTTCTTGTCCGTGGTTACTTGCCTTTCTTTCATCCTCCCAACCTTCTATCCTTCTCGGATTTGTGAGAGTCATGGAAGAATGGTTTGGGCTTGTAAACAAGCTCGTAATCATCAGTAATCACAGTTGCCTGGCTGTTGAAACCTTCTGTTTCTCTACCTGGGTTCTTACTAACTGAGGGAGTGAATTTTTAAATTCTTCCAGGAGAATTATTTCCCTAAGGGTCTCACGTGGCCTCTACCTTTAGTGCCTGCATCCAACGATCAAAGTTAATTTGCTTTACCCTCTCAAATTCTCTGTAAGTCTGCCCAGGCTGTTTCCGGAGGTACGAAATTTCTGCTTGTGAGCTTTAAGGACTAACTCATAAGCAGTGAGATTAGCCTTTTTTCCATCTCATAATCAGCAGGATCCTCCTCAAAAAGCATAACATAAACTTCGTGAGCTCTGCCAATCAACCTGCTTTGCCTGAATAGTGTCTAGTTTTCTTTTGTCCACCTCATCTGTTTCACTATCTTTTCAAAAGAAATGAAAAATGCCTCTATGACCCTTTCTTCAAACTTAGGAGGGATTGCACAAAGTTAAATAGCTCCCCACTAAATCCTGGGTTCGAGTCAGGTCTTTCCCCACCCGGATTTTCATCAGGGTCAAGGGCATCCTTTATTTTTTTATTCCAGCCTTCGAATCTGGTATTCCCTTTCTCTTTCCTTTTCCTCTCTTTCTCTTGTCCTTTCTCTCTCCTGCCGCTCTGCTTGCTCCCTTTGAAAAGCTCCCACTTTTTCTTTTTCTCTCTCCTACTGCTCTGCTTGTTCCCTTCTAAATATCCTTTCATTTTCCTTTTCCCTCGCCTGAAATTCTAGCTTTAACTTCTTCCTGTCCAACTGAATCTGTGCCAATGTTACCTTGTCTACTTGTCCCTCTGGCTCTTTCACTTCAATCTCCAGCTGCCTGGCCACTAGTCTCTGAATTACAGCCTGCCTAGCTTTCGGTGTAATGTCTCACTTCAAGTACTCCACCAATTTGACAGCTCATCAGTGGACAATACCTTTGAAGACTCATAATCTATTCAGACTGCTGCACAAACACACTTGCATCAAAAGTAGCCATTCCAGTAGTGTAAGCTTTACTCTAATGTGCAAGAAATCTGGCGTTTTCCTTTCCCCTTTTCAATTATTATTACCCTGCTTACAATTGCACTTCATCGGCTTTGAATAAACCCAGAAGAGCCACCAATTATATGTTACAACCGAGGTTGGAGGATTGCACTGTCTTTCTCTAGTTCCACTTCTCCACGGGTCACAACATGTCTTTAAATGTTTTACCCAGTTACCAATACAGCCAATTATATACTTTATCTATTATAGTTTCAGAATAAAATTCACCAACCAGGTTTCTTTAATAAACAACAAAACTATTCACTTATTATAAAACAAGACTTAGTCAATAAAGATGCAAAGCTTATTAACACATAGGTTGAAAATATGAAAGTTCACTTCTAAATTAACCCAACATACATAAATACATACACACATACCGGTTATAGAAAAAATAAATAGGTTTTCTCTGCAGAGATCTCTTTACAAAAAAGACCCAAAAATACTTTGGCCAAATACTTGTTAATTCTTTAAGGAAAAAAGATGATATGGAATTTTCCCAAATAGCCCTTTTTTCTGGCATCCAAATAGGCATAGACGGCTGTCACTGGGATCTTTTTGTGGCAGTTCTTTTCAGGCAATGTCGAGGATTAGTCTGGCAGGCTTCCAGGAGGATCACTGCATCAGGGATTTCAGCTATCACACTGGATTCTCAGGGTTTCTCAAAGAGGTGGAGAAAAGATGAGCTGGTGGCTTCTCTCTTAGCAGGCTTACCCACAACTGACTCAAAACAATATCTAAAACGAAACCAACTCTTCACCACCATGAATCTTGACAGGTGACTTCTGTGTAAACAACTCCCCTAGTCACCAAGGCTCCTGCTGTTTACCTACCTTAAGACATGTAACTTCCAGTCAGAACCTGTTTTTAAACAAAATCTCAAGTCCTTCCAGTGACTTTAAAAAAAAAAAATCAAAGTCCAGCATCTATGGAATCCCTTCAGTCTTTCAAATAAATCAACTTCCACAATCTTTAAACATGAGTCCTGAAAAATATTTAAAAATCGAAGCACTTTCATAACACTGCTTTATACTTCCTTTGGTTCCTCTAAATTCCCGAAGAAGGTTTTGTAGCGTCATCTGTCTGCAGTACCAGTTCTACCTCCTGTAACAGAGCTCGTTTGGCCATGGACTGGGTCACCACAGAGTCAAGGAAAATGCCAGGGACCTTCTTCTGTAACTGCTCTGTCTCCCTGACCTCTTTTGGCCTCTCTAAGACTACCGGGGAAGCAACCACATTCACCCCCGCCAGTTCATTACCAAGGAGTAGATCGACCCCATCCACAGGTAAACTAGGGACAATTAGGGTAGGCGGTGACGTAGTGGTATTATCACTGGACTAGTAACCCAGAGACCCAGGGTATTTCTCTGTGGACATGGGTTCGAATCCCACCACAGCAGAAGGTGGAATTTGAATTTAATTAATAAATCTGGAATTAAAAGCTAGTCTACTGATGGCCATGAAACCATTGTCGATTTTTGTTAAAAAAAAACCCATCTGGTTCACTAATGTCCTTTAGGGAAGGAAATCTGCTGTCCTTACCTGGTCTGGCCTACATGTGACTCCAGATCCACAGCAATGTGGTTAACTCTTACATGCCCTCTGAAATGGCCTAGCAAGCCACTCAGTTGTACCTAACCGCTACAAAGTCAGTAAAAAGGAATGAAACCGGACGGACCACCCGGCATCGACCTAGGCAATGGAAATGACAACGGCAAAATGACAGGGGCGGCACAGTGGCGCAGTGGTTAGCACTGTAGCCTCACAGCTCCAGCGACCCGGGTTCAATTCTGGGTACTGCCTGTGTGGAGTTTGCAAGTTCTCCCTGTGTCTGCCTGGGTTTCCTCCGGGTGCTCCGGTTTCCTCCCACAAGCCAAAAGACTTGCAGGTTGGTAGGTAAATTGGCCATTATAAATTGCCCCTAGTATAGGTAGGTGGTAGGGAAATATAGGGACAGGTGGGGATGTGGTAGGAATATGGGATTAGTGTAGGATTAGTATAAATGGGTGGTTGATGGTCGGCACAGACTCGGTGGGCCGAAGGGCCTGTTTCAGTGCTGTATCTCGAAACAGAAACAAACCCAGCCCTATCGACCCTGCAAAATCCTCCTTACTAACATCTGGGGGCTTGTGCCAAAGTTGTGAGAGTTGTCCCACAGACTAGTCAAGCAACAGCCTGACATAGTCATACTCACGGAATCATACCTTACAGACAATGTCCCAGACACTGCCATCACCATCCCCGGGTATGTCCTGTCCCACCGGCATGACAGACCCACCAGAGGTGGTGGCACAGTGGTATACAGTAGAGAGGGAGTTGCCCTGGGAGTCCTCAACATTGACTCTGGACCCCATGAAGTCTCATGGCATCAGGTCAAGCATGGGCAAGGTAACCTCCTATTGATTACCACCTACCGCCCTCCTTCAGCTGATGACGCAGTACTCCATGTTGAGAAGCACTGAGGGTGGCAAGGGCACAAAATGTACTCTGGGTGGGGGACTTCAATGTCCATCACCAAGAGTGACTCGGTAGCACCACTACTGACCGAGCTGGCCGAGTCCTAAAGAACATAGCTGCTAGACTGGGGCTGCGGCAGGTGGTGGGAAAACCAACACGAGGGAAAAACATACTTGACCTCGTCCTCACCAATCTGCCTGCCGCAGATGCTTCTGTCCATGACAGTATTGGTAGGAGTGACCACCACACAGTCCTTGTGGAGACGAAGTCCCACCTTCACATTGAGGATACCGTCCATCGTGTTGTGTGGCACTATCACCGTGCTAAATGGGATAGATTTTGAACAGATCTAGCAATGCAAAACTGGGCATCCGTGAGGCGCTGTGGGCCATCAGCAGCAGCAGAATTGTACTCAACCACAATCTGTAACCTCATGGCCCGACATATTCCCCACTCCACCATTACCATCAAGCCAGGAGACCAACCCTGGTTCAATGAAGATTGCAGGAGGGCATGCCAGGTGCAGCACCAGGCACACCTCAAAATGAGGTCAACCTGGTGAAGCTACAACCCAGGACTACTTGCATTCCAAACTGCATAAGCAGCATGCGATAGACAGAGCTAAGCGATCCCTTAACCCAACGGATCAGATCTAAGCTCTGCAGTCCTGCCACATCCAGCCGTGAATGGTGGTGGACAATTAAACAACTAACTGGAGGAGGTGGCTCCACAAATATCCCCATCCTCAATAATGGGGGAGCCCAGCACATCAGTGCGAAAGATAAGGCTGAAGCATTTGCAACAATCTTCAGCCAGAAGTGCCAAGTTGATGATCGATCTCGGCCTCCTCCTGAAATCCCCAGCATCACAGATGCCAGACTTCAGCCAATTCGATTCACTCCACATGATATCAAGAAATGGCTGAAGGCACTGGATACTGCAAAAGCTATGGGCCCTGACAATATTCCGGCAATAGTACAGAAGACCTGTGCTCCAGAACTTGGCGCGCCCCTAGCCAAGCTGTTCCAGTACAGCTACAACACTGGCATCTAGCCTGCAATGTAGAAAATTGCCCAGGTATGTCCTGTAACAAAAAGCAGGACAAATCCAACACGGCCAATTACTGCCCCATCAGTTTACTCTCAATCATCAGTAAAGTGATGGAAGGTGTCATCAACAGTGCCATCAAGCGGCACTTGCTTAGCAATAACCTGCTCAGTGACGCTCAGTTTGGGTTCCGCCAGGGCTACTCAGCTCCTGACCTCATTACAGCCTTGGTTCAAACATGGACAAAAGAGCTGAACTCAAGAGGTGAGGTGAGAGTGACTGCCCTTGACATCAAGGCAGCATTTGACCGAGTATGGCATCAAGGAGCCCTAGCAAAACTGAGGTCAATGGGAATCGGGGAAAATCCTCCGCTGGCTGGAGTCATACCTAGTGCAAAGGAAGATGGTTGTGGTTGTTGGAGGTCAATCATCTGAGCTCCAGGACATCACTGCAGGAGTTCCTCAGGGTAGTGTCCTAGGCCCAACTATCTTCAGCTGCTTCATCAATGACCTTCCTTCAATCTTAAGGTCAGAAGTGGGGATGTTCGCTGATGATTGCACAATGTTCAGCACCATTCGTGACTCCTCAGATACTGAAGCAGTCCATGTAGAAATGCAGCAAGACCTGGACAATATCCAGGCTTGGGCTGATAAGTGGCAAGTAACATTCGCGCCACACAAGTGCCAGGCAATGACCATCTCCAACAAGAGAGAATCTAACCATCTCCCCTTGACATTCAACGGCATTACCATCGCTGAATCCCCCACTATCAACATCCTAGGGGCTACCATTGACCAGAAACTGAACTGGAGTAGCCATATAAATACCGTGGCTACAAGAGAAGGTCAGAGGCTAGGAATCCTCCTGACTCCCCAAAGCCTGTCCACCATCTACAAGGCACAAGTCAGGAGTGTGATGGAATACTTGATTGGCACCCCATCTACAAACATTCACTCCCTCCACCACCAACGCACAATGGCAGCAGTGCATTGCACAAGATGCACAAAATGCACTGCAGCAATGCACCAAGGCTCCTTAGACAGCACCTTCCAAACCCGCGACCTCTACCAACTAGAAGGACAAGAGCAGCAAATACATGGAACACCACCACCAGCAAGTTCCCCTTCAAGTCACACACCATCCTGACTTGGAACTATATCGCCATTCCTTCACTGTCGCTGGGTCAAAATCCTGGAACTCCCTTCCTAATAGCACTGTGGGTATACCTACCCCAAATGGACTGCAGCGGTTCAAGAAGGCAGCTCACCACCACCTTCTCAAGGGCAATTAGGGATGGGCAATAAATGCTGGCCTGGCCAGTGACGCCCACATCCCATGAATAAATTTAAAAAAAAATCCCCATGGTTGCCAGTCCTGTAATAAGATCGCACTCCAGGTGCACCCGATATAAAGGTATGGGCATATACCTTCCCCCGATACCATTCACGAATACTCTCGCATTCTATGCACTCTCTGGGGGAAAAGTTATGCCTTTTCCCAGCAGAAGGGATTGGGTGGCCCCTGTATCCCTAAGTATGACTATGGGCTTACTTGCCTCACTCGAGGGGTCACCTTTCCTCTGGGCACAAAATTCTGGTAACTCTCAGGGATTTTGTTGAGTTCTCCCATACTCACAGTGGTACATTTACAGAGCCTTACTGCTGCAGTTAGAGCCACAGCCTGGTCTGCTGTGATTTCCATCAGGGCCCCTTTTACTGCACTGGTCTGCTGTACCCTGACTAATTCTATGGGTTTTCCCTATAACTTCCAGCAATCAGCTCGAAGGTGACCTACCTTGTTGCAATGGAAACATACAGGCTTTCGGGCATTACTCCTATTCTCAACAGCTTCCTTTTTGGCTGAGGAGGGCCTGCTGTGTTTCCAGCTTTCCCTTGTCACCCATGGCTGTTCATCCTCCTATCACCCTCCCACCTTCTATGCTTTTCAGGTTTTTGGAGGTGACTAGGCAAGGGTTTGTGGACAAGCTCATAATCATTAGCTAGGATTGCTGCTTGCCTGGCTCTTGGAACGTTTTGTTCCTCCATGTGGGTTTTTCTGGAAAGGGGAAGCAAATTTTTGAACTCCTTGAGGAAGATGACCTCCCTGAGGTTTTTATCAGTGGACTCTATCTTAACCGCCCATATCCATCGGTTGAAAGTGAGTGGCTTAACCCTTTCGAACTCAATGTAATTTGTTCAAGCCATTTTTAGAGAGTTCGAAAATTTTGGTGGTACGCCTCCGGCACCAGCTCATATGTGCTCAGGAAAGCATTTTTGGTCATCTCATAGTTTGATGAACTCTCGTTGGACAATAGGGAACAAACCTCATGGTCTTTTCCAATTAATATGCTTTTCAGTAGCAGAGTCCAGCCCTCTGCTGGCCACTTCACATGTTTTGCAAGCTTTTCAAATGAGATGAAAAATTCTTCCCCATCCCCCTCATCAAACTTTGGTATCAAGTGGAAGAACTTTAAGAATTCAGCACTCTGTCCTGATCTATGTATAAGTTTCCTCACAAGCGGCACCTTCACTGAGTACATTGGGTCTTCCCCAATTCAGTTCAAGCTGCCTTAACTCTCTTTCCCGCCTCTCCTTCTGGAAAGCTCTTTCTTTCTCTCTTTCCTGTGTTATGATCCTGTAGTTTTTTGGGGGTGAAGAATGCAGTGTGCCTTGAAGCCTGCGAAAAGGAGCAGTACTGCTTCAGGAGCAGGCTCCAGAAGCTGAGTCAAAGAATGTATTTTCGTTGCCCCGGGATACAGCCATTTGGAGACTGCGATTCAAAGAGTGCATTCGCGTTGCCTTGGATACAGCCACTCAGAATGAGCATCGAGAGATAAATTTGTTACAATTTAATTTTGAACTGGCTTATAGTGCAAACAGTCTGTTCTAACAGAGGAAACAGACAGACAGCTGTGTGTTAGCACCTGAAAGGAGAAACAAACCATTTAAACTGAAGGAAGAGAATTTAGTCTATTTATTTATTATTCTCTCTCAAAATTCTAAAAAGTCAAGCCAAAACAGAGATAATTTAAACTGAAGGAAGGGAAATTGGACTGTGACAATCTTTTATCCCTCAAAAATTCTAAAGCCAAATTGATTCATTAAAAAGTGTTTGCAAGTTGTTAATTCTTGAAATTCATCGCTGGTGAAGGAAAGCAACAATTTCGACTTCTGGATTAGACTACGGACTGTTCTACTGTTGAAGGACCTTTTTCCCCCATCGGACGGCTGTGAGGACTTCAAGCAACCTTGGACTGTTTCACATCCGGCAGGAGTGTACATTTGCAAGGACTCTATTTTTTTTCTATTTTAGATGTATATATACTCGTAGTGTTTAAGAATTTAGTTTTTCTAATTAAACAGTTAATTTGTTGATTTAAAGACACCTGGTTTGGTTAGCCTCATTCGGGGTTAATAGATGGTACAATTTGGCTGGGTCTTTCTTTAATTTGGAAAGTTTAAAATGATATGTTAGGCGATCTGTGGAGGGATGGGATTGAATTAACTGCGTTTCTCCCACCCCAATCAGAATCGTATTTTTTCAGGAGCGGTCGATCGTAACACCTGGAATTCTCTCTCTCTTTCCTCCTTCCATTCCTGTCTCTCCCTTTCCTGGAATTTACTCTTCTCCTTCTGTTCCTGTCTCTCCCTTTCGTTTTCTTTTTCTTGGAATTCTAGCTCCAGTTTCTGCTGTTCCAGCTGTATGCTAATGCTATTCTGTCTGTTTGAAATTCTATGCCTGTCCGCGGTTCTTCCGTTTCAATTTTGAAAGGTTTGGCCACAAGTTTTAGGATTTCGGGTTTCCTATCTCACGTTTTATTGCAACATTTAAACCAGACTGATTTTCCTAGCTTTTGGACAGATATTTATCTCTCAATGCCTAGCTATGCTCCTTAACTCTTCAATGGATGGGGCTTTTAAACTGTCCCAAGTTACATCACTTTGTTCTTGGAAGGTACTCACCTTGAATGTGGACATTTTAGTACTCTAGCGTTGAACCCCAAGACAACCTGCATTAAAGTTTTTTTTAAATTAATGCTAGGGATCAATTTGGTGTCCAGTTCCAATTTCCAGTTTGTTGTTAAGTTTGATCTGCGACATAGAACCCCCACATTTCCTTCTCCTTGTTTGATCACAACAGATTTATTTCCTTTTTAAGAGGATTTACTTGCTGATTCAGTGAGTGTTTAACTTGTTTATGCACTGTGATCACAAAAAGAGCCGATCGGACAGGTTTTCTTGAGTTTAGCAAAGAAAGAGATTAACTTTGTTGTACTTAAACTGCTCTAAATAAAACAATAAAATACACTCCAACTTTCACACAAACACACACACACAAAGGTTACAGAGTGGGGAAGGATAGATTGTTCAAATTAGATTCCAGAGAAATAGAAGAGGTATAGTCTGTGCAGGTTGGTGACTCAGCTGGCTTCAGGCTGAATTCAGTGGTCCTGAGGCTTCCGGTTTGAAGAGGTGGACACTGATTCAGTGCTTCTCCAGGAGACAGCATTGTGACTGAATTCATTTCAGGGAGATCTCTGTTCTTTCCGGAAAGTTCTCTGAACTGTGTGGTTGAAAGAGGTTTCTGTCCTTTCTTTCCAGGAAATTCTCTCTCTCTAGCTCCCTCTCCTGGGTTAAGTAAGTAAGCATGGGCATCAGACAGTTCGAAGCTTGCAAGGTTTGAGTGGTTCGTCTCCGCCAGTTTAATATTCAGGTTTCCAGCTGGTGGATTAAAAAATCATCCTTCGAGCTGGCACATTTTTGTGACACTAAGATTCAAGTAGAAAGGGACCTTGCTTTGCGAAGATTGGAATTAGAGTTTGATATGCAAAGAGCATCAAGAAAGTTTGATGTAGAAAGGCTGTGAGCACAAGGTGAAAATGTCACCAGCCACTCAAACCTTATCCCCAATTCAGAGCAAAATTTTGATGTATTAAGACATTCAAGGTTAGTGCCAAAATTTAATGAGTAAGAGCTCTATTCCTATTTTATCTCCTTTGAGAAAATAGATAACAGGCAAAACAGGCCAAAAGAATATTGGACCCTCCCCTTACAAAGCGAATTGGTGGGCAGAGCTCATGAAGCTGAGTTCCATGTTATCAGAAGAAAGTTCCCTCGACCATGAACAGACTAAAGCTGCTATATTAAATGCATACGAGTTAGCTCCTAAAGCCCATCGACAGCAGTTTCAACATGCTAGGAAAAAAACCTACCCATACCTATATTGAATTTGAAAGAATTAAAAAGATGGCTTTTAATCACTGGATCCGATCTCTCAAGCTAGACCATATGAAAATTTGAGAGAAGTGATTTTCCTAGAATTTAAAAATTTTAAATAGCATTCCCCTTAATATAAAGAGTCATATTGAAGAGCAAAGAATTACAAGGGTAACAGAAGCAGCTACAAGGGCAGACGATTGTGAGCTTACTCATAAATCCGTTTTTCAGGGAAAACACTTCCCTGACAATCCCCAGAGGTCTGGGACAGACAGAAAGTGGGATAATAATGATAAAAGATAGGGTGCTAGTGAAAAGGGAACCAAAAGTGAGAATGCAAGAAGCCTTCCACCAGTAAAGAAAGAAAGTGCAGAGAGCAGGAATGTGTCCCACAGACCCGTGTGTTCCCATTGCAGTAAAGCAGGGCTTGTGAAAGCCAACTGCTGGAAGTTAAAAGGGAAACCCATAAATTTTGTAGGCGTTCACAAGGCTAGCCTAGAAAAGGATGCCCAAACAGGCAACAAGGCAGACAAGCCTGTGACCCTAACCACTGTAATGGACCTCTCAAAGAATGCCACCCTAGATGTGGCAGAGTAGAAAAGATTCCTGAATTTTGTTTCAAAGGGAAAGGTGTCCCCATACCCCTCTATTGAGACAGGCAAATCCATTGTCCTGCTCCAAGATACAGGCCATTCAATTCTTAATGCTAGATAAAGTTATGACCTTTCCATCAGAGGGCTCGCTCAAGGCAAAGATTCTGGTGAGAGGCATTGACATATCAGTGCCCTTGTATTGGATCCATCTGCAGTGTGATCTGGTAGTTGGACCAGTTACAGTAGGGATTGTTCATAGTCTGCCTGTGGCTGGAATAGATTTGCTGCCAGGCAATGATTTGGCTGGAGGTAAAGTGGTAACAGCTCCAGTGTGGTCTTAGACCAGCCAAATGAGGCCAGGGAAACAGAACAAATACAGGAGGAAGTCCCTGGAATCTTTCCTGCCTGTGTAGTAAACCAGTCCATGGCTAAGCAAGCTCCAACAAAGCAAGCTGAGCCAGTAATTCCATTAGAGGACTCAGAAGTCTGGCTGTTTGAAACTTTCTTTGGAGATTTAGGGGAGGTATACAATAGATCCTCCTTAATTGAAACCCAGCCGACAAACCCTGTTTTTAGAAGGATATAGCACTGACAGGCTCTTCTGAGACAGAGGCAGAGAAACTGCCTGAGTGCTACTATTTAAAAAATAAAATCCTGATGAGAAAATGCAGACCCCCACAGCAACCCGCAGTGGAGGAGTGGACAGTAGTTCACCAAATTGTAGTTATCCCAGAGGGCTGTGGAAGCTCAATCATTGAGCATGTTCAAGATAGAAATCGATAGATTTATGGATATTAAAGACATCAAAGGATATGGGGATAGTGGGGACAAATGGCCATGATCTGTTTGAATGGTGGAGCAGGCTCGACAGGCCGAATGGCCTACTCCTGTCCTATTTCCTATGTAAATCCCTATGGCTGGGCACATGGGTAACAGAAAGACCCAGGCCCAGATAAGCCAACACTTTTACTGGCCATAAATTCACAAAGATGTGGTTAAATTTTGTCAGACCTGTCATACCTGCTTCACTGATCCCCATTTCTGCTTTCGAGGAATCTTTCAGTAGAGTTCTAATTGATTGCGTGGGACCCCTACCCAAAACCAGAACAGGCTATCAGTACTTCTTAACCATCATGGATGTAGCCAGCCAATTCCCAGAAGCCATACCATTAAGGAAAATTACTGCCAAAGCTGTAGTCGAGCAGCTCACCCAATTTTTCACACGATACAGCTTAACCAAAGAAATTCAGCCCGACCAAGAAACCAATTTTATGTCCGTAACATTCCAAGAAATAATACACAGCCTCAGTATCGAACAGCTGAAATCTTCAGCATACCACCCATACTCTCAAGGGGCTCTGGAACAATAGCATCAAACCCTGAAAACCATGATCAGGACATATTGCTGTGATTACCCTTTCTTGCTGTTTGCTACTAAAGATTCACCAAACGAATCCACAGGTTTCAGTCCATTTGAATTGTTTTTTGACATGAGGTGAGTGGTCCCCTGAAACTAATTAAAGAAAAATTCCTGGATCAAAGGGAGGAAACGTCACTTATAAATTACGTTTCCATCTTTCGCGAGATATTTTTTAAAGCCTGTGCTGTAGCAAAATAATATCTAAAAACAGCTCAACAAAACATGAAAATGCAAGCAGATAGAAAAGCTGCAGCCCAAGAATTGGGACCAGGTACTGTTCTGTTACCATCACAAGGCAAATGCCTAAAAGTGGCCTATGCAATATATGAAAAAGGGTGAATGACGTGAACTACTTGATTAATCTCCCAGACCAGGGAAAAAAGCAAAGACTGTGTCACATCAATATATTAAAACAATACCACAGCCGGAACCAGATAGTCCAGTAAGTGTATTCCAAACAGTAAGATCAATAGAGGAAGACAGCCGTAGTGAAGAAGAACTCAATGAAGAAGAGAACCCAGCGAACTCTCAAATTGAAATCCCCACCATAAAGTTGGAAAATACAGAAATATTAAGGAGACTAGACGCTCTATTCAACTATTTCTCTGACCAGCAGAGACAGGACCTAGCAACACTGCAAAGGGAGTTCGAGGAAATTTGCAGAGACAAGCCACATCACACATCCTTAACAATACATGAAGTAGATGTAGGAGAGACCCCACCAATAAAACAAAACCCATACGAACTAAGCCCTGACAAATTGGCTCAGGTCCACACAGAAACCAAATATATGCTGGACAACATTTTAATTGAACCCAGCCAAAGCAGCTGGAGCTCCCCTATTGTACTGTTACCCAAACCTGATGCATCAACCAGACTTTGCATTGATTACAGCAAAATAATGCAGTAACTTGAACAGACTCATATCCAATCCCCATATTGAGGAGTGCGTTGACCGAGTAGGAAGCAGCACCTACATTAGTAAAATTGATTTATTGAAAGGATATTGGCAAGTCCCCATGACCACCCAAGCAAAAGAAATTTCAGCATTCGTCATCCCCAATGGCTTATATCAATGTAAAATAATGCCATTTGGTTTAAAAAATGCCCCAGCAACCTTCCAGAGATGCATGAACCAGGTGGTACCTGGTTTAACAACTGTTGTATATGACCTGTTAGTTTACAGTGATATATGGGAAAACCACCTGAACCATTTAAGGGAATTCTTTAAAGGTTTACAATGAGCCCACCTAGTGACCAATCTAGCAAAGAGCGAGTTTGCTAAGGCTAATGTAACCTACTTAGGTCACATTGTAGGCCAAGTTCAAGTGTTGCCAAGGGCAGCAAAGGTACAAGCCCTAGTAGATTTCCCATTCCCCAAAAAAAGAGGGAAATAATGCATTTTCTGCAAATGTGTGGGTTTTATTGAAAATTTGTTCCAAATTTCAGCACCATAGCTGTACCTTTGACTGACTTGTTGAAGAAAAGTGTGAAAGTGGTGTGGTCAGAACGGTGCCAGCTAGCTTTCAAAAAGTTAAAGGCAATCCCCAAATTTCAACAAGCCCTTTAAGATGGCTATTGATGCCAGTGATGTCGGAGTAGGGGCAGTCCTACTCCAAGATGATGATTCAGGCCTGGAAAGGCCAATTGGCTACTTCTGCAAAAAATTAAACAAGCATCAAAGAAAATATCCCATGATACGAAAGGAGGCATTAGGCCTCCTACTCGTCCTTCAACATTTCAAAGTCCGTGCCCATAACGGACATTGAGAAATTCAAATTTACACCGACCACAACCCCCTAATATTTCTAGACAAAATCAAAGTTAAAAATTCCAAACTATTCCGATGGAGTCTGCTTCTCCAGCCATTCAATCTGAAAATTGTACATATAGCTGGAAAGGACAACATATTTTTAATAACAGATGCTTTGTCCAGAATGTAAAAACACTGTACAACCAAAATAAAACCTGTACAGAAGTCTTGACTGGAAGCCTGAGGAATGCATGGGATGAATGTATACATGTGTACTATCCTATATCTTACTTCCTTCTTTCTGAAAAGAGACGATATGAAACACCAGGGAGTTTCATTTCTTCCATTTTGTGGGGAAGTGTCATGCACAGAAGGAGCTGTAATGAAATATACAATGTTACGACCGACCACTCCAGTCAAAGCCCTCAATCAAAATATACAATACTGATTATGGTGGGACCAACGCACTGTTAATTCAATCCTGTCGTTCCACAGATTGGCTAACATATCATTTATAACTTTCCAAATTAAAGAGAGACCCAGTCAAATTGTACCATCTATTAACCCCCGAATGAGGCTAACCAAACCAGGTGTCTTTAAATCAATAAATTAACTCTTTAATTAGAAGAACTAAATTCTTAAACACTATGAAGATATAAACAATATTTAAAATCGAAAAAAATAGAGTCCTTGCAAATTTACAGTCCAATGTTGCTTGAAGTCCTCACAGGATGTTGCTCGAAGTCCTCTCAGAATGTTTCTTTCCTTCTCCAGCGAATTTCAACAATTAACGACTTGCAAACAGAATCAATCTGACTTCAGAGTTTTTGAGGGATAAAAGATTATCACATTCCAACTTCCTTTTCTTCAATTTAAATTACCAGAGATCACTGTTTTGGCTTGATGTTTTCTAAGAATTTTAAGAGATAATAATTAAACAAACTAAAATCCTCTTCTTTCAGTTTAAATGGTTGTGAGCTCTTTTTCAGGTGTGCTCATCATGGCTGTGTTCTCTGTGTCTGTGTTCTGTTAGAATAAACTGTCCCACTAAAAGCCAGTTCAAAACTGAATTGTAACAAATGTATCGCATCAGGCTGACTCCCAGTAGCTGTTTCTATGAAAACGAGAATGCACCCTTTGAATCGCAGTCTCTAAATGGCTGTTTCTAAGGCAACGAAAATGCACCTATAACTCCTGAGGCTTGCTGGTTCTTAAAGCAATACTGATCCCTTGCAAGCTTTAAAGGCAAACCACATATTCTGAAAAAAAAGATGACAAGACCATGACGACAATGAAATGGAAAAATTATGAATCTAAAAAGCCAACTGCTAAACAAAACCACATTTATCCAACAGTCAAAATGGAGTAGCGGTCATGTGACCCCTCCTGTACTGGAAATAAACAAACCTGTCTACCAAGATGGAACTCGTTAACCTAGTCTGAAATAGCTCTGCGGAGAACCCCTTTGTAATTGAAAGGAGGACTGAAATTGAAAGGCATAAATAGATTACCAAAGGATGCTGGAGACAGTCATGGCTCACAGCCAAAACCAGAATGATTAGGTGTAAAGTAGCCACATCATAACAGAATGGTACCCAACCAGACATCGATAGATAGCCATGGATTCCACATCCTGGTCCATTGTGTGGTCACATCAGGGGAGAGGGCCACACACCTCCTAACAGAAACTCTATTGTGTTGGATTGTTACTTGAAAAGATAGTCCTCTGGAGAGAGAGAGAGGGGAGATCAAGCTGTTCAGTACAATTCGCAAATCCTCAGATACTGAAGCAGCCCGTGTCCATATGAAGCAAGACCTGGACAACATTCAGGTTTGTGTTGATAAGTGGCAAGTAACATTCGTGCCACACAAGATGATCTCCAATAAGAGAGAATCTAACCATCTCCCCTTGACATTCAATGGCATTACTGTCACTGAATCCCCCACTATCAACATCCTGGGGGTTACCATTGACCAGAAACTGAACTGGAGCAGCCATTTAAATGCTGTGGCTACAAGAGCAGGTTAGAGGCTAGGAATTCTGTGGTGAGTAACACAAATCCTGACTCTGCAAAACCTGTCAGGAGTGTGATGGAATAAACAACACTCAGGAACATAAGAACTAGGAGCAGGAGTTGGCAATTCAGCCCATCGAGCCTGTTCCGCCATTCAATACGATCATGGCTGATCTCATCTTGGCCTCAACTCCACTTTCCTGCCCATTCTCCATAACCCTTCAACCCATTTCTAATTAAAAATCTGCCTATCTCCTCCTTAAGTTTACCCAGTGTCCCGGCATCCACCGCACTCTGGGGTAGTGAATTCCACAGACTCACGACCCTTTGAGAGAAGTAATTTCTCCTCATCTCTGTTTTAAATCTGCTACCCCTTATCCTAAAACTATGACCTCTCATTCCAGATTGCCCCACAAGAGGAAACATCCTCTCTACGTCTACTTTGTCAATCCCCTTAATCATCATATATACCTCATTCAGATCTCCTTTCATTCTTCTAAACTCTAGAGAGTAAAGGCCTAAACTGCTCAATCTCTCTTCATAAGACAAGCACCCCATCTCTGGAATCAATCTAGTGAACCTCCTCTGAACTGCCTCCAATGCAACTACATCCTTTCTCAAGTAAGGGAACCAAAACTGTACACAATACTCCAGGTGTGGTCTCACCAATGTCTTGTACAGTTGCAGCAGCACTTCCCTACTTTTATACTCTATTCCTTTAGCAATAAATGCCAAAATTCCATTTGCCTTCCTTATCACCTGCTGTACCTGCAAACTAGTTTTCTGCAATTCATTCACGAGGACACCCAGATCCCTCTGCACCGAAGCACTCTGAAGTTTCCCTCCAATTAGATCATAATTTGCCTTTCTATTCTTCCGACCAAAATGGATAACCTCACACTTATCCACGTTAAAATCCATCTGCCAAATTTTAGCCCATTCATCTAATCTATCCATATCCATTTGTAGATTTCTTATTTCTTTATTGCAACTTACGATCCCACCTATTTTAGTGTCATCTGCAAATTTGGCTAGAGTACCTTGTATCCCTGCATCCAAGTCATTTATATAGATTGTAAATAGTTGGGGCCTGAGGACCGAACCCTGTGGCAGCCCACTAGTTACATCTTGCCAACCCGAAAAAGATCCATTTATCCCGACTCTCTGTTTTATGTTTGTTAGCCAATCCTCTATCCAAGCTAATAAATTGCCCCTAACCCCATGTGAACTTACCTTGTACATTAACCTTTTGTGCGGCACCTTATCAAATGCCTTCGGGAAGTCCAGATAAACTACATCTAAGGATCCCCATTATCCACTTTGCTTGTTACAGCTTCGAAGAACTCTAGCACATTAGTCAAACACGATTTACCCTTCATAAAACCATGCTGACTCTGACGGATTGCGTTTTGACTTTCTAAATGTCCTGTTATTACTTCCTTAATAATGGATTCTAACAATTTCCCAATGACAGATGTTAAACTAACTGGTCTATAGTTTCCTACTTTCTGCCTCCCTCCCTTTTTGAATAAAGGCGTTACATTAGCTTTTTTTCCAATCCACTGGAATCTTTCCTGTATCGAGAGAATTTTGTAATATTATAACCAATGGATCCACTATCTCCACTACCACTTCCTTTAAGACCCTAGGATGTAGGCCATCAGGCCCTCAGGACTTGTCTGCCTTCAACCCCAATAGTTTGCTCAATACTTTTTCCCTAGTGATGATGATTTTTCTAAGTTCCTCCCTTTCTATAACCTCTGCATTACCTGGTATTATTGGGATGGTACTAGTGTCCTCCACCCTGAAAACTAAAGCAAAATACTGATGTAGTGTCTCTGTCATTTCTGTGTTCCCTTCTATTAACTTTCCAGTCTCATCCTCTAATGGACCAACATTCACTTTAGCTACTCTCTTCCCTTGTATATACTTATAGAAGCTTTTGCTATCCGTTTTTATATTTTGAGCTAGTTTTCTTTCATAATTTACCTTTGCTCTTTTTATTACTTTTTTAGTAACCCTTTGTGAGCTTTAAAAGTTTCCCAATCTTCCAGCCTGCCACTGGCCTTTGCAATATGGGTTTCCCAATCTTCCAGCCTGCCACTGGCCTTTGCAATATGGAATATTGCAATAAGCTCGACACCATCCAAGACAATGCAGCCCGCTTGATCGGCACCCCATCCACCACCTTCAACATTTACTCCCTCCACCTACGATTCACAGTGGCAGCAGTGCGTACCAAATACAAGATGCACTGCAGCAACTCACCACTCCTCCTTCGACAGCACCTTCCAAACCTGCGACCTCTTCCACCTAGAAGGACAAGGACAGCAGACGCATGGGAACACCACCACCTGCAAGTTCCCCTCCAAGGCACACACCATCCTGACTTGGAAATATATCACCATTCTTTCACTGTCGCTGGATCATGGGGTCCAGAGTCAATGTTAAGGACACCCTAGGCAACTCCCTCCCGACTGTAAACCACTGTGCTTCCACCCCTGGTGAATCTGCCCTGCTGGTGTGACAGGACATACCCAGGATTGGTGATGGTGGTGTCTACGTCATTGGATGTAAGGTATGTTTCCGTAAGTATGATTATGTGAGGCTGTTGCTTGACTAGTCTTTGGGACCGTTCTCCCAATTTTGGCACAAGCCCCCAGATGTTAGTAAGCAGGTCTTTGCAAGGTTTATAGGGGTGGATTTGCCATTGTTGTTTCTGGTGCCTAGGTCGATGCAGGTATTCCTGAGCCACTTGCAGCACCTCTTGCACTCAACTGTCTTGCTATCACTTCCTTCTCTATGTTCCAGCCTTAAAACATTTAAGGATACATTATTTTCCTCTTAATTGGATGGAAAGTCAAGGGGTAGGTTGCCCAATTTCCTGATATATGCTCCCAGAATGTGGCTGGATTGCAGAAGCAGAAGGTTTACCCTGTAGTGCACTATTATTTAGGCCTGAGGGGGATTGCTGAAGGTACAAAATGATCTTCAGTCAGATTAGGCGAGGATGTTAAGAGGACAGTCCTTAATGAACACATATTTTGATAAACAAAAATTACCACATAGAATGTCCAAAATTTTCCAATTTAGTATATTTATATATTTAGAAATCTTGCAAATGGTGTGCTTTCTGTACACATTATTACTTTCTGTGTAACGCATTTATAACGGAATACATATGTCAACATGTCACAATGGGAAAACCCCTGTCACCATTTTATTATGGGAAAACGGTATGCCAACATTCACTGTCATGGTTTTTGATGAACTCAAAAAATCTTTTTGGAAAAAATTGCATTTTTTCTCAGCAACTGAAATTTCCAATGTCCAAATAAAGTTTGAAACAAATTTAAAAATTATGTATTTCACAGAGAGAAGTACATATCTGATTTTGGTTGATGTTATTGGTGGAGACTTAAATTCCTAACAACTGCACCAGTAGAATCTTGTTCATATCCGAATGAGTTGTGAATGCCTGTGTAGCCCTTTTACTGGAAGGTTCTTCAGAAGTATTCAACTCACAAAATGCTATTATTTATAAGATGTCATTTCAAAGAAGGCATATAAAGGCAACCTAGAATCAATGTAATAAATGTAACAGAATCATTGCAATAAAAAGTTTTTTAAAAAGTTTTTAACAAGGTTTTTTACACTTACATTATGGCAGGGCAGCTTGGCCAAGTGGAATGTACATCCTGTGGTATGTGAGAAGTCTTGGACGCACCACATGTCCTCGACCAACATATCTGCAGGAAATGTCACCGGCTGCAGAAGCTTGAGCTCTGGGTTTTGGAACTCGAGCGGAAACTGGAGTCACTGTTGTGCATCCGCGAGGCAGAGGACTATGTGGATAGCACGTTTAGAAAGGTGGTCACACTGCAGGTTAGGAGCATGCAGGCAGAGAGGGAATGGATGACCACCAGGCAGTCTAAGAGAACCAGGCAGGTAGTGCAGTAGTGCCCTGAGTCTATCTTGCTTGCTAATCGGTTTTCCATTTTGGATACTGGTGAGAGCACTGGTTCTTCAGAGGAGTGCATCCAGAGCAAAGTCTGTGGCACCACGGGTGGCTCAGCTGCACAGGAAGGGAGAAAGAAGAGTGGAAGAGCAATTGTGATAGGGTATTCGATAGTTAGGGGATCAGACAGGCATTTCTGTGGCAGTAAATGTGGCTCCAGGATGGTGTGTTGCCTCCCTGGTGCCAGGGTCAAGGATGTCATGGAGAGGCTGCAGGACATCCTTCCAGGGTAGGGTGAACAGCCAGACGTTGTGGTCCACATTGGTACCAATGGCATAGGTAGGAAGAGGGATGAGTTCCTGAAAGCAGATTTTAGGGAGTTAGGAAGGAAATTAAAAAGCAGGACTTCCAAAACAGTAATCTCAGGATTACTCCCAGTGCCACGTGCTAGTGAGCATAGGAATAGGAGGACTGATCAATTAAATACATGGCTGAAGAATTGGTGTAGGAGGGAGGGCATCAGATATCTCAGGCATTGGGATTGATTCTGAGGCAGGTGGGACCTGTACAAGATGGATGGGCTACACCTTAACAGGATCGGAACTAATATCCTCGCAGCGAGATTTTCTAGTGTGTTGGGGAGGGTTTAAACTAGCTTGTCAGGGGGATGGGAACCTGAGGGGTAGCTCAAATTGGAAGGAAGTAAATCTGGTAACAGGAGGTAGAAAAATAGCAAATTACCTTAGAAGGCAGGCAAAACAAAGGCAAGCATCAACCAGGCTTAGAATGCAGAATAATATCAAGAAGACAAGTTTAAGGGCATTCTACCTGAATGCACACAGCATTCGCAACAAGGTAGATGATTTAAAGGCCCAAATAGAGGTAAATGGGTATGATCTAATTGCCATAATGGAAATGTGGCTACAGGGTGACCATGACTGGGAACTGAATATTCAAGGCTTTTCGGCATTTAGGAAGGACAGGCAAAAAGGAAAAGGAGGTGGGGTTGCGCTGATAATAAGGGATGGGATCAGTACTTTAGTAAGGGAGGTTCTCAGATTGGAAGAACAAAATGCGGAATCTGGGTAATATATGGGTAATACAGTAATCATGGGTGACTTCAATTTGTATATAGACTGGGTAAACCTAATGAGCACTAATACTGTGGAGGACGAGTTTCTGGAGTGTGTTAGGGATGGTATTCTAGAGTAGTATGTTGAGGAACCAACTAGAGAACAGGCTATTTATAATCTAGTTTTCTGTAATGAGAAAGGGCTAATTAATAATCTTGTTGTAAAAGAACCTTTAGAGATGAATGACCATAATATGATAGAATTTTACATTATGTTTGTAAGTGAGGTAATTCAATCTGAAGCCAGGGTGTTAAATTTGAACAAAGGAAATTATGACGGTATGAGGGGCAAATTGGCTGAGCTGGATTGGGAAAATACATTAAAAGGTATGACAGTACATAGGCAATGGAGAGCCTTTAAAGAAATATTACATAGTTTACAGCAACTATACATTCCTTCAAGGCACAAAAATCCCAAAAGTAAAGGCAGTGAACCGTGGATTAAAGGCCTGTTTAGGTCAGGGAAAAAAAACTCAACCTGAACCCGACAGGACCACATCGGACCCGAGCAGGACTCAGCCTGAGCCCCTCCAATTTTTCCCGTGCCCGACCTGACCCTGACCTGACCCAACCTGGGACCGACTTGACCAGCTACCTTGCGACTCCCAGTCTGCAGGAAACTGCAGCATGAGCGTGATGACGTCATAGAGACGTTAACTCGCTCACTGCGCAGACTCAAGAGTTTCCCTCCTTGATGTCCCGGACTCCCAGCTCAGGTAGGTTTTTTACTTTTAACACTAACCAGCAATTCTTGTTGTGTGTGTCCGACCCGGATCCAGCCTGACCCAACCCAAGCCCGAAAACCGGGCCCGGAAGAACGACCCGACCTGACCCAAACCCAACACATGTCGTCGGGTCCCGTCAGGTTTGGGCCGGGTAGCAGGCCTTTACTGTGGATAACAAAGGAAGTTAAGGATTGTATAAGATTAAAAGAAAAGGCCTATAAAGTTGCCAAAAATAGTAGTAAACCTGAGGATTGGGAGGATTTTAGAATACAGCAAAGGAGGACGAAGAAACTGATAAAAAAAAGGGACAATAGAATATGAATGGAAGCTAGCAAAAAATATAAAAATGGACTGTAAAAGCTTCTACGGGTACATAAAAGGGAAACGGTTGGCTAAAACAAATGTGGGTCCATTACAGGCCGAGTCAGGAGAATGTATAATGGGGAATAGAGAAATGGCAGAGAAGCTAAATGATTACTTTGTGTCTGTCCTCATTGAGGAAGATACAAGAAATCTCCCAGAATTAGAGATCCAAGGGATTAGGGGGAATGAGGAATTGAAGGAAATTAGTATTAGTAAGAAGGTTGTTTTGGAGAAATTAGTGGTGCTGAAGGTTGATAAGTCCCCTGGACCCGATATTCTATATCCCAGAGTGTTGAAAGTGGTAGCTATGGAGATAGTGGATGCATTGGCGATCATTTTCCAAAATTCTATAGATTCTGGAGTGGTTCCTGCAGATTGGAAGGTGGCAAATGTCACCCCACTATTTAAGAAGGGAGGGAGAGAGAAAACAGGGAATTACAGACCTGTTAACCTTACATCAGTCGTTGGGAAATTGCTGGAATCTATTCTAAAGAATGTGATAAAGGGAAACTTGGGTGATAATGATCTGGTTGGGCATAGTCAACATGGATTTATGAATAGGAAATCATGTTTGACGAACCTGTTGGAGATTTTTGAGGATGTTACTAACAGAATTGATAAAGGGGAGTCAGTGGGCATGGTATACTTGGATTTTCAGAATGCTTTTGATAAAGTCCCCCACAGGAAGACGTGCGATAGGAGGTAATATACTGGCATGGATTAAAAGGATTGGTTAACAGGCAAAAAACAGACAGTAGGAATAAACGGGTCATTCTCATGTTGGCAGGCTGTGACTAGTGGGGTACCGCAAGGATCAGTGCTTGGGCCCCAGCTGTTTGCAAAATATAAATGATTTGGATGTGTGGACCAAATGTAGTATTTCCAAGTTTGCGAATGACACATAGAAACATAAAAACATAGAAAATAGGAGCAGGAGTAGGCCATTCCGCCCTTCGAGCCTGCTTCGCCATTCATTATGATCATGGCTGATCATCCAACTCAGTAACCTGTTCCCGCTTTCGCCCCATATCCTTTGATCCCTTTAAACCCAAGAGCTATATCTAACTCCTTCTTGAAAATATACAATGTTTTGGCCTCAACTGCTTTCTCTGGTAGCGAATTCCACAGGTTCACCACTCTCTGAGTGAAGAAATTTCTCCTCATCTCAGTCCTGAATGGTTTACCCCATAACCTTAGACTATGACCCCTGGTTCTGGACTCCCCCACCATCGGGAACATCCTTCCTGCATCTACCCTGTCAAGTCCTGTTAGAATTTTATACGTTTCTATGAGATCCCCCCCTCACTCTTCTGAACTCCAGCGAATATAATCCTATCCGACTCAGTCTCTCCTCTTAAGTCAGTCCCGCCATCCCAGGAATCAGTCTGGTAAACCTTCTCTGCACTCCCTCAATAGCAAGAACATCCTTCCTCAGATAAGGAGACCAAAATTGCACACAATATTCCAGGTATGGCCTCACCAAGGCCCTGTATAATTGCAGCAAGACATCCCTGCTCCTGTACTCAAATCCTCTCGCTATGAAGGCCAACAATCCATTTGCCTTTTTTACCGCCTGTTGCACCTGCATGCTTACCTTCAGCGACTGGTGTACGAGAACACCCAGGTCTCATTGCATATTCCCCTCTCTCAGTTTATAGCCGTTCAGATAATAATCTGCCTTCCTGTTTTTGCTACCAAAGTGGATAACCTCACATTTATCCACATCATACTGCATCTGCCATGCATTTTCCCACTCACTCAACTTGTCCAAATCACCCTGAAGCCTCTCTGCATCCTCCTCACAACTCACCCTCCCACCCAGTTTTGTGTCATCTGCAAATTTGGAGATATTACATTTAGTTCTAAATCACTAATATATATTGTGAATAGCTGGGGTCCGAGCACCAATCCCTGTGGTATCCCACTAGTCACTGCCTGCCATTCGGAAGAAGACCCATTTATCTCTACTCTTCGTTTCCTGTCTGCAAACCAGTTTTCTATCCATCGCAATACACTACCCCCAATCCCATGCGCTTTAATTTTACACGCTAATCTCTTATGTGGGACTTTGTCGAAAGCCTTCTGAAAGTCCAAATAAACCACATCCACTGGCTCCCCCTCATCAACTCTACTCGTTGAATTCTTGTAGATTTTCTCGTAGATTCCTCAAAGAATTCTAGTAGATTTGTCAAGCATGATTTCCCTTTCGTAAATCCAGGCTGACTCTGTCCGATTCTACTACTGTTCTCCAAGTGCTCTGCTATAAAATCTTTGATAATGGACTCCAGAATTTTCCCCACTACCGACATCAGGCTGGCTGGTCTATAATTCCCTGCTTTCTCTCGACCTCCCTTTTTAAATAGTGGGGTTACATTAGCTACCCTCCAATCTGTAGCAACTGTTCCAGAGTCTATAGAATCTTGGAAGATGACCACCAATGCATCCACTATTTCTAGGGCCACTTTCTTAAGTACTCTGGGATGCAGACCATCAAGCCCTGGGGATTTATCGGCCTTCAATCCCATCAATTTCCCCAACACCATTTCTCTACTAATACTAATTTCCTTCAGTTCTTCTGTCACTAAGCCTTGTGTTCCCCAAAATTTCTGATATGATATTTGTGTTCTCCTTTGTGAAGACAGAACCAAAGTATGCATTTAGTTGGTCAGCCATTTCTTTGTTCCCCATAATAAATTCCCCTGTTTCTGACTGTAAGGGACCTATAATTGTCTACACTAATCTTTTTCTCTTCACATACCTATAGAAACTTTTACAGTCAGTTTTTATGTTTCCCGCATGTGTGCTCTCGTACTCTATTTTCCCCTTCTTAATCAATCCCTCGGTCCTCCTTTGCTGAATTCTAAACTGCTCCCAATCCTCAGGTCTGTTGTTTTATCTGGCAAATTTATATGCCTCTTCCTTGGATCTAATGCTATCTCTAATTTCCCTTGTAAGCATGGTTTGGCTACCTTTCCCGTTTTACTTTTGTGCCAGACAGGAATAAACAATTGCTGCAGTTCATCCATGCGCTGTTTGAATGTTTGCCATTGCCTTTCCACCATTGTCCCTTTAAGTCACGTTTCTCAATCCATCATAGCCAACTCGCACCTCATACCCTCATAGTTTCCTTTACTCAGATTCAGGACCCTAGTTTCAGAATCAACTATACACTCTCCATCTTGATGAAGAATTCTATCATATTATGGTCACTCATCCCCAAGGGGTCTCGCACAACTAGATTGTCAATTGTTCCTCTCTCATTACACAATGCCCAGTCTAGGCTGGCCTGTTCTCTAGTTGGTTCCTCAACGTATTGGTCCAGAAAACCATCCCGTATACACTCCAAGAATTCTTCCTCCACAGTATCATGACTAATTTGATTTGCCCAATCTATATGCAGATTAAAGTCACCCATAATTACAGATGTTCCTTTATCGCATGCGTCTCTAATTTCCTGTTTAACGCCATTCCCAACATCACCACTCCAGTTTGTGGGTCTATATACAACCCTCACTAACGTTTTTTGCCCCTTAGTGTTTCTCAGCTCTACCCATACAGATTCCACATCGTCAGAGCTAATATCTTGCCTTACTATTGCATTAGTTTCCTTTTTAACCAGCAATGCAACTCCACCGTCTTTTGGTTTTTGTCTGTCCTTCCTAAATACTGAATACCCCTGGATGTTCATTTTCCATCCCTGGTCACACAAAACTAGGTGGGAATGTGTGTTGTGAGGAAGTTGCAAAGTAGCTTCAAGGGGATTTGGACTGACTTAATGAGTGGGCAAGAACATGGCAGATGGAATATAATGTGGAAAATGTGAGGTTATCCACTTTGGTAGGAGGAATAGATGTGCTGAGTATTTCTTAAATGGTAAGAGATTAGAAAGTGTAGATGTACAAAGGGACCTGGGTGTCCTTGTCAATAAGTCACTGAAAGCTAACATGCAGGTGCAGCAAACAATTAGGAAGGCTAATGGTTTATTAGCCTCTATCGCAAGTGGATTTGAGTACAGGAGTGGTGAAGTCTTGCTTCAATTGTATAGAACCTTTGTTAGACTGCACTTGGAGTACTGCGTGCAATTTTGGTCCCCTTACCTTAGGAAGGATATTATTGCCATCGAGAGAGTTCAACGAAGGTTCACCAGACTTGTTCCCGGGATGGCAGTACTGTCCAATGAAGAGAGATTGGGGAAACTGGGCCTGTATTCTCTAGAGTTTCGAAGAATGAGAGGTGATCTCATTGAAACCTTCTTTTGGGCCTCCTTATCTCGAGAGACAATGGATACGCGCCTGGAGGTGGTCAGTGGTTTGTGAAGCAGCGCCTGGAGTGGCTATAAAGGCCAATTCTGGAGTGACAGGCTCTTCCACAGGTGCTGCAGAGAAATTTGTTTGTTGGGGCTGTTGCACAGTTGGCTCTCCCCTTGCGCCTCTGTCTTTTTTCCTGCCAACTACTAAGTCTCTTCGACTCGCCACAATTTAGCCCTGTCTTTATGGCTGCCCGCCAGCTCTGGCGAATGCTGGCAACTGACTCCCACGACTTGTGATCAATGTCACACGATTTCATGTCGCGTTTGCAGACGTCTTTATAACGGAGACATGGACGGCCGGTGGGTCTGATACCAGTGGCGAGCTCGCTGTACAATGTGTCTTTGGGGATCCTGCCATCTTCCATGTGGCTCACATGGCCAAGCCATCTCAAGCGCCGCTGACTCAGTAGTGTGTATAAGCTGGGGGTGTTGGCCGCTTCAAGGACTTCTGTGTTGGAGATATAGTCCTGCCACCTGATGCCAAGTATTCTCCGAAGGCAGCGAAGATGGAATGAATTGAGACGTCGCTCTTGGCTGGCATACGTTGTCCAGGCCTTGCTGCCGTAGAGCAAGGTACTGAGGACACAGGCCTGATACACTCGGACTTTTGTGTTCCGTGTCAGTGCGCCAAACCTACAAAGTACTTAAAGGGATAGACAGGGTAGATGCAGCTAAGATGTTTCCCCTGGTTGCGGAGTCTGAAACCAGGGGACACAATTTAAAATAAGGGGGAAGCCACTTAGGACAGAGATGAGGAGAAATTTCTTTACTCAGAGGGTTGTGAATCTTTGGAATTCTCTACCCCAGAGGGCTGTGGAAGCTCAGTCATTGAGCATGTTTGAAGCAAAGATTGACAGATTTCTAAATACAAATGATATAAGGGGATATGAGGATCGTGTGGGAAAAAGGTATTGAAGTGTATGATCAACCATGATCATATTGGATGTCGGGGCCAGCTCAATGGGCTAAATATCCTACTCCTGCTCCTATGTTCGCCTGTTTGGCTACATCTGTCAAGATGCCACGGAACATTTCTACAGGTTCTAGCAAACGCACCGGAAACAAAATCAGCAAAGTGTAAGATGCTGAGTTCTGCCTCTGCTACTGCTGCAAGGAGGGCAACAGCCACCTTGGATCACAGAGCTTGCAAATGAGCAGGGACTGCAAGGGTCCCCTGTGACCTAAAACTTGGCTTTACCTTCTTCCAGGCATGCTGCAGTATTGACCTATGGCATGGTGCCATGCAGTGGCACAGAGGAAAACCATCCTCGCAGACATCTCATGGAGCAGCACCATCACTTGCCTGCAGTCTCATGCTTGCACCCACCGGTCACATTCCTTTCATCTTGTTCTGCCACTTCTTAATCACTTGCCTCATCAGCCTTGGCAAAGGTTGTTGTTGGGCTGAGATGCCTTTTAATGCACTCCAGAGACCTTCCAAAATTTTGTTTCCTTCCTTGTGATATTCCTCTTTAAAAGTCCGCATCATTTTAAATTTGACTTAAAACAATTTTCCTCTCCTAACTCAAGGGCCTAGAAGTTTAATTGTGTCCAACAACAGGCACACACTGCACAAGCATGTTCACATGGTCCAAGACAGCATGTTAAATTTGTGATGGTACCTCATTGAAATGATTCTAGCATGCAGGCAGCAGAACCTGCACCATTCATTGTCTGCATGCTTGTTTAGAAGGTCTGGAACTTGGGCATCTCTGATGCCACATAAAGGCAGCCAGCACCTCTTACAGTGGAGGTGCATTCTGGCCTCAAACAGCTCTGAAAAGAAAATCTCTATTTTCTTCGGTTAAACAGTGTGTTGTTGTGGGTGTGTGTGAGGAGTTAAGGTAAAAGGGAACTTTCATCTTTCAATCTGTGTGTTAATGCTTTGCTTCATTCCTGGTTATGTCTTGTTTTACAATAAACTGATCATATTGTTATTTAAGAAATCTGGTTGGTGTATTTATTCTGGGATAAAAAGTAGAGTCTAGAGTCTATGATTGACTGTATCGGTAACTGGGTAAACATATAAATATATGGTGTGACCTGTGGAGAAGTGGAACTAGAAAAGACTCCTCCCACCTTGCTCGTAATATATAACTGGGGGCTCTCTGCAGGATAACTTAACCAAGGCTAGGCTAAAGGATTTGGCAGAACTGTTGGTGTTAAAGTTAAAACCAGGGACTAAGAAAGTAGACATAATTGAGGTAATAGCACACCATTTGCAATTAGAAGGAGAAGAAGACGAACCAGAGGATAGTGCACAAGAACACAAGAAATAGGAGCAGAAGTAGACCATATGGCCCATCGAGCCTGTTCCGCCATTCAATACGATCATGTCTGATCTTGGGCTTCAATTTCACTTTCCTGCCCGCTCCCATCCTATCCCTTGATTCCCTGCGAGACCAAAAATCGATCCATCAGAGCCTTAAATGTAGTCGATGATGGAGCATCCACAACTGTCTAGGGTAGAGAATTCCAAAGATTCATAACACATTGAGTGAAATAATTTCTCATCTCAGTCCTGAATGATTGACCCCTCATCCTGAGACTGTGTCCCCACATTCTACATTCCCTGACCAGTGGGAACAATCCCTCAGCTTCTACCCTATCAAAACCTTTCAGAACCTTGTACGTCTCAATTTGGTCGCCGCTCATTCTTCTAAACTCCAGAGAATATAGGCCCAATTTACTTGGCCTTTCATCATAGGACAACCCCCTCATCCCAGGGACCAATTTAGTAAATCTTCACTGCACTGCCTCCAGTGCAAGTATATACTTTCTTAAACGTGGAGACCACACAGTATTCCAGGTGCGGTCTTACCAAAGCTGTGTACAGTGTTACGACCGACCACTCCAGTCAAAGCCCCCATCAAAATATATGATTCTGATTGTGGTGGGAGAAACGCTCTGTTAATTCAATCCCGTCCCTCCACAGATCGCCTAACATATCATTTTAAACTTTCCAAATTAAAGACCCAGCCAAATATTACCATCTATTAATGTCCGAATGAGGCTAACCAAACCAGGTGTCTTTAAATCAACAAATTAACTGTTCAATTAGAAAAACGAAATTCTTAAACACTATGAACATATAAACAACATTTAAAATTGAAAAAATTAGAGTCCTTGCAAATTAACGCTCCTACTGGAGGTGAAAAAAAGTCCAAGGTTGCTTGAAATCCTGACAGCCGTCCGATAGGGAAGAAAAAGGTTCTTCAACAGTAGAAAAGTCTGTAGTCTAATTCCAGCAGTAAGTGATGTTTTCCTTCTCCATCGATGAATTTCCACAATTAATGTGACACAACCGGTTCTTCTTCCGGCGACCAGGGGATTCAATCAAGTAATCTACCTTACCCACTCTTTTCAACACTCTATATGGGCCACTGAACCATGCTTTTAATGGTTCTCCCTGTGATGGTAACAGCACTAATACTTCATCTCCTGATTTTATGGTAGGTTGTGGTTTTCCCACCATTTGACAGGAATGGCATGTTCTACAAAATTGTCTCACATCCTTTGTAAGACCTGGTCAGTAATAAAGTTTGCTTATGTGTGATTTGGTCTTCCAAATTCCCCTATGTCCTGCAAAAGGAATGTCGTGTGCTAAACTTAATAATCCTTATTGATATTTAGGTGGTACCACTATCTGTTCAACAACTGTCCAGTCTTCGTTGGCAGGTCTATGAGGTGGTCTCCATTTCCTCCTCAAAACCCCATTTGCCATATAATAGCCTTCCAGAACTCCTTTCACCTCAGCTTCTGACAGAGCTGTCTGTGCTATTCGGTATATCTCTGGATCAGCTTGCTGTGCTGTAATGATAGATGATCTGTTAAACATCTCATTTGGATTATTTTAATCCCCAAATAAAGTTTCCGATAGTTGGCTATCTATTTGTGCTGTCTCTTTTACCTCCGACCATGGATCCTGTTTAGCCATTGCTCGGATGACTGCACATGCAGGAAATATTCCCGGAACCTGTTCCTGCAATTGCTCCGTTTCCTTAATTTCACTTAGTTCCTCTGTAACTATAGGAGAAACTGATATTTTTGATCCAGCCAAATCATTTCCTCGGAGTAGATCAATTCACTTTACTGGTAAACTGTGGACAACACCTACAGTTACTATCCCAGATATTAAGTCACAGTCTAGGCATACTTATACAAAGGTACGGGTATACATGCCCCGCCAATTCCATTAGCTAGAACTTTAGCATTTTTGCCCAACAAGAGTGTTTGGGTTGCTCTTGTCTCCCTGAGTATAATGATAGGCTTTCCTGCCTCACTTACAGGATACAGAGTTACTCTCCCCTTTGACAGAAATTCATTATAACTCTCAGGTATTTTATTCTTAACCTCTACACTCTTTTTATTTTTAGCATCTAGTTTCACATTCACAGCTGTCGTTAAAGCTATAGCCTGGTCTGCTATACTCTCAGTCAGAGTCTTTCCCTCTGCATTAACATTACGTACCACAACAGGTCCTATGGGTTTACCTCACATTTTCCAGCAATCTGAACAAAGATGACCCATTTGGACGCTATGATAACACTTTAGCTTGCTTCTATTCTCAGCACCTTCCTTTCCTGACCTGAGGTGATCCTGGGGCATTCCCAGCTGTTCCTTCTTGTCTCTGGCTACTTGCCTTCCTTTCACTCTTCCACTTTCTATCCTTCTCGGGCAAAATAGGTTGGCTTATTCACAAGTTCAAAATCGTCAGCAACCTCTGCTGCTTGCCTAGCTTTCAAAACTTTCAGGTTATCTATATGAGTTCTCACTGCAGAAGGAATGTGGTTTTTAAACTCTTCTAAGAGAATCAATTCTCGAAGGTTCGCTGATGTGGTTCCTATCTTTAATGCCCATATCCAATGGTCAAAATTCATTTGCTTCACCCTCTCAAATTCTAAATCTGTCTGCCTAGCCAATCTCCCTAAGTTCCTAAACTTCTGATGGTAAGCTTCAGGGACTAACTCATACACAGTGAGAATAGCCTTTTTTGCCATCTCATAATCTGTAGAAGCCTCTTCAGAAAGCATGGCATAAGCTTCATGAGCTCTGCCTACCAGCCTGCCCTGCATGAGCAATGTCGAGCTTTTGGCCATTTCATCTGTTTGGCCATTTTTTCAAAATATATGGAAAATATCTCTACGCCCTTTCCTCGAACTTAGGAAGAGCCTGCATAAATTTAAACAACTTCTTGCTGGGTCCTGATCTAAACTCAGATTCTTCCTGACCCAAATTTTCCCTGGATTCAAGACTACCCTTCTTAGTTCCATCTCTTTTAACTTAAATTCCCTCTCTTCTCTTTCATTTTCTCTCTGAAATGCTCTCTCTTTCTCCCTTTCCTCTTTTTCCAATTCAAGTTTTCTTAATTCTTTTTCCTGTTGAAGCTCCAGTTTTTTTCATTTCTAACTGAATCCTAACCAATTCCACTGCATTATTCTCGGACCTACTACCTTCATGTCTTTCATATTCCCTTTCTTGTTCCTTGTATTGCCCTTCATCTGTATCATCATCATCATCTTCTACTAATTCCAGATGTTCAGCTATTATGTCAATTTTATCTCTGCTTTTTTGACACCTGATTTTGGTTCCAACACCAATTTCACTGCCAATTCTTTTAATTTGTTCTTAGTTAAAGTTATCAAGTCACTCAGGGAAACATTCTGCTTTCCCAAAAACTCTGCTGCAACCATTAATTCCAAACAATGGTATAGACTGTACCTTATTATACAAGAGACCTGGTTCTTTTAATTGCTTTGTAATTGGTGTCAGATTTAGATCCCAACAATCGAGTTTCCAATTGATATGATCCCAGACTCGAGAACAATTAATATGATGCCAAACACAAGACCCCAATTTAAATATGTTATCTCAGAAATGAGTAAACAATATGATTCCAAATGCGAGCCCTCCAGATTAGTCTGATTCTAATCCCAGACATGAGCCACCAAAGTAAATATGATTCAACTGTGAGCGAGCCCCTCATTAAGATATGATTCAAATCCCAGACAGGAAACCCAATTAATATGTGATTCAAATCTCAAGCGAGCCCACAATTAATATGTTACGATCGACCCTGTCAAAACCCCCAATCAAAATATATGATTCTGATTGTGGTAGGAGAAATGCACTATTAATTCAATCCCATCCCTCCACAGATCGCCTAACATATCATTTGAAACTTTCCAAATTAAAGAATGACCCAGCCAAATTATACCATCTTTTAACTTCCAAATGAAGCTAACCAAACCAGCTGTCTTTAAATCAACAAATTAACTGTTTAATTAGAAAAACTAAATTCTTAAACACTATGAAGATATAAACAACATTTAAAATAGAAAACATTAGAGTCCTTGCAAATTAACGCTCCTACCGGAGGTGAAAACGTCCAAGGTTGCTTGAAGTCCTCACAGCCATCTGATGGGGAAGAAAAAGGTTCTTCAAGAGTAGAACAATCCGTAGACTAATTCCAACAGTAAGTGATGCTTTCCTTCTCCAGCGATGAATTTCCACAATTAATGACTTGCTAACACTTTTTAAAGGAATCAATTTGGCTTTAGAATTTTTGAGGGATAAAAAATCGTCATAGTTTTACTTCCCTTCCTTCAGTTTAAATGATCAGAGATCTCTGTTTTGGCTTGACTTTTTTTAGAATTTTGAGAGATAATAATAAATAGACTAAATTCTCTTCCTTCAGTTTAAATGGACTGTTTCTCCTTTCAGGTGCTAACACACAACTGTCTCTGTTTCTTCTCTTAGAACAACTGTTTGCACTATAAACCAGTTCAAAATTGAATTGTAACAAAAGTATTTCTCGATGCTCAGTCTAAATGGCTATATCCAAGGTGATGAGAATGCACCCTTTGAATCGCAGTCTCCGAATGGCTTTATCCAAGGCAACGAGAATGCATCTTCTCGGTAACTCCTGAGGCCTGCTTATTCTTAAAGTAGTACTGATCCTTTACTGTGTTAAAGACACACCACATATTTCCCCCCCAAAAAAACTACAGGATCATAACAACAGTTTTAGTAAGACTTCTTTATTCCTGTACTCCAATCCCCATGCAATTAGTGCCAACATGACATTTACCTTCCTATAGCCTGCTGCACCTGCATGTTAACTTTGGGCATTCCTTGTACGAGTACCCCCAAGTCTCTCTGGACATCAACACTTACCAGTTTCACACCTTTTAAAAAATATTCTGTTTTCTATTTTTACGACCAAAGTGAACAACTTCACACTTCCCTACATATACTCCATTTACCATCTTGTTGCCCACTCACTTAACCTGTCTGCATCTCTTTGCAGCCTCTCTACATCCTCCCCGCAGCTTACCTTTCCACCGAGCTTTGTATCATCAGCAAACCTAGATACATTACTCTCTGGCTCTTCATCCAAGTCATTAATAGTGTGTAAATAGCTGAGCCCCCAGCACTGATGCTTGCAGCGCCCCACTATTCACTGCCTGCCAACTTGAAAATGCCCCATTTATGCCCACTCTGTGCTTCCTGTCTGTTAACCAATCCTCTATCCACCCTAATATATTACCCCCAACACCATGAGCCCTTATCTTGCCTATTAATCTTTTATGTGGCACCTTTTTGAATGCCTTTTGAAAATCTAGGTATACTACATCTACAGGTTCCCCTTTATCTACCCTACTAGTTACATCGTCAAAAAACTCTAATCAATTTGTCAAACTGGATCTCCCTTTAGTAAAACCATGCTGACTTGTTATAATCATACTATGCTTTTCCAAATGCAATGTTAAAACTTCTTAAATAATAGTTTCCAGCATCTTCCCAATGACTGATGTTAGACTAACTGGCCTGTAGTTCCCTGTTTTCTCTCTACCTCCTTTCTTGAAAAGCGGCGTAACATTTGCCAACTTCCAATCTGATGGGACCATTCCTGAATCTAAGGAATTTTGGAAAATCATAGCCAGAGCATCCACTATCTCTGCAGCTATCTCTTTTAGAACCCAAGGATGTAGGCCATCTGGTCCCAGGGACTTGTCAGATTTTAGTCCCTCAAGTTTTTCCAATACTTTTTCTCGACTGATCTCAATATCCTTAATTTCCTCACTCTTTTTAACCGCCAGGTTACTGCCTATTTCTAGTATGGAACTTGTGTGTTCTACTGTGAAGACAGACACAAAATATTTGTTCAATGCCTCTGCCATTTCCTAATTCCCCATGATGATTTCTCCTGTCTCTGCCTCTATGGGACCGATGTCTACTTTAGCTAAACTCTTCCTTTTTATGTACTTATAAAAGCTCTTACAATTTGTTTTATATTGCTGGCTAGTTTACTCTCTATTTTTTCCCTTTTTATCAACTATTTGGTGGCCCTTTGCTGCTTTCTAAAACACTGCCAATGCTCAGACTTACTACTATTTTTTGCAACATTGTAAGCCTCTTTTAGTCTAATACTCTCCTTAACTTCCTGAGTGAGCATGTATGGATCTTTCTGGATGAGTTTTTGTTTTTGAATGGAATGAACTTTTGTGGTATCCTTTGAAATGTTTCTTTAAATGTTTCCCACTGTTCATTTACCGCCATACCTTCCAGTCTATTTACCCAATTAACCTTTGCCAGTTCTCTCCTCATATCTTGGTAATTGACTTTGTTTAAATTTAAGATTTCTTGTTTGTGATTGAAATGTGTCACTTTCAAACTTAACATGAAATTCAATGGTATTATGATCACTATTTTCCAGTGGATCTTTTACTATGACATTGCTTATTAATCCTGCTTCATTACACAATACGAGATCTAAAATAGCTTTATCCTGAGTCAGTTCAACAACGTATTGCTCCAAGAAACTGTCACGAAAGCATTCTACAAATTCATCTTCTAGACCACGGTTGCCAATTTGATTGTCCCAGTCTATATGCAGATTAAGGTCCCCCATAATTAATACATTACCTTTTTTACATGCTCTAATAATTTCCTATTTAATGTTCTGTCCAATAATATAACTACTGTTAGAGGGCCTATAAACTACTCCCACCAATGTTTTCTGTCTGCTATTCTTAATTTCCACCAAAAGTGCAGTTGAATTAGCTAAAATTCAGTTGCAGATGAGGCAGCTTGAGCTTGACAAAGAAAAAGAAATGGAAATAAGAAAACTTGAGCTTGAGCAGGAAACAAAAATCTGAAAAAACTTAAGCAGAACAGGAAAGAGAATTGACCATGAAAAGTCTTGAGATTGACAAAGAGGAAAGGGCAAAAGAGAGAGCACTTCAAAGAGAAAGAGAAGAATGGAAATTTGAAGTTAAAAAGCTGAACTAAGCCAAAAGAGTGGCCTTGGCTCCAAGGCAAATTCTGGTGAGGAAAGATCTGACTCCAGGCCTTGACCCAGTGGAGAACTGTTTAAATTTGTACAAGCCCTCCTGAAATTTGAGGAAAAGGATGTAGAGGCATTTTTCATTTCTTTTGAAAAGGTAGCCAGACAGATGGGGTGGCCGAAGGAAAGCTGGAATTTTCCTTCATGTGTAGTGACCCGAGCAATGGCTAAACAAGTTCCATTGTCAGAGGTAAAATTGGCACCACAGTTAGATAGTCGAATACTTGAAACGTTCTTTAGGGATTTGGATAATTTGTAGTAAATATTCAGTAAGTCTTCTCTGATCAAGGCTCAGCAAGTTGATCCAGAGTTAAATAAGGTGACACAGTCAGCTGTAACTGAAGCTGAAGCAAAGGAAGTTCCAGAAGGTTACTTTATAAAAAATGGGATTCTGATGAGCAAGTGAAGACTGCCTCACAGACCTGTGGACAAAGAATGGATGCTTGTTCACCAGATTAAAGCCTGGCTACCCGACCCGAACCCGAATGGACCCGACTACATGTGTCAGGTTTGAGTCGGGTTGAATTCCGAGTCCAGCATTCAGGCTTGGGTCGGATGGGGCTGGACACTGCTTCTGGGAAGTCATGGGATCAGTCTTACCCATGATTCTCCACAACTGCAGCTGCAGGAATAGCCTGCTGGCGGAACAGATGAAGGAGATTCGTGTCGTGTCGGGTCCAGTTCAGTCGGGCGTGAAAAAAAATTAAAGGGCTCGGGTCGGCTGTGATTGGGTCGGGCCCGGTTCATGTTTTAATTTTATACCCGAGCCAGGCTTTACACCAGATAGTGGTGCAAGGATGTGGTGCAGTTTTGTAAAACATGCCATATGTGCCAGACTGTGGGAAAAGCGCAACCTGCAATAAAACTGGTACCTCTAATTCCCGTACCAGTTTTTGGGGAACTATTTAGTATGGGGTTGGTAGACTGTGTAGGAACTTTACTGAAAACAAAAGCGGATTATCAATATATACTCACTATCATGGATATGGCTACTCGGTTCCCAGAGGCCATTCCCTTGAAAACAATTTCTGCTAAGGTAGTGGTAGAGAAGTTAATCCGTTCTTCACTAGATATGGATTACCAATTGAGATTCAGTCAGATCAAGGTTTCAATTTTATGTCTAAGGTTTTTCAGGAAGTTATGGGTAATTTGGGTATAACACAGTTAATGTCTTCAGCATACCACCCATATACACAAGGGGCTTTAGAAAGGTACCCTCAGACCCTCAAAACGATGATCAAGGCATACTGTCATGAATATCCCCATGACTGGGATAAAGGGCTAGAATTTCATTTGTTTGCCACTCGGGATTCACCTGATGAGTCTACTGGTTTTAGTCCTTTTGAATTAGGTTATGGACGTAAAATAAGAGGTCCTCTAAAACTAATTAAATAAAGGTTTTTAGAACAGAGGGACAAATCTTCTGTGTTAGTTTATGTACCCATGTTCCAGGAACAGCTTACAAGAGCCTGCAGTGGCTCAGGAACACCTTAAAGCTTCTCAAGCAACCATGAATAAATGGGCAGACAAGCATACCAAGACCCAAACATTTCAACCAGGGGATGAGGTGTTAGTATTACTGCCTTTACAGGGTGAACCACTGAAAGCATGGTTCAGTGGTCTATATAAAGTAATCAAAAGAATTGGTACAGGAAATTACTTGATTGACACCCAAGATCGCCGGAAAAAGAATTGGCTGTGTCATATCAATATGTTGAAACAATATCATCGCCAGAGGGAGGATGAGCAAGCACAGGTATGTCAGGTAATAGGGACAGTGAAGGATGAAAGGAATTGTGAAGATGAGGGAGAAGGAGGCCCAAACAATTGTCAAATTGAACCTTGTACAATCCGGTTAGCTAACACTGAATTGTTAGGGAGATTGGACACTATGCTTTCCTATTTAGATGCAGAACAATGAGAAGACCTAACAGGTTACTCACAGCATTTAAAAGAGTCTGTAGGGACAAACCAGGATGTACAACCTTAGCCACACATGATGTGGATGTAGGGGAATCCTTTCCTATAAAACAGCATCCTTATTGCTTAAGTCGAGAGATACAGGCCCAGGTAAAAGCAGAAATCCAATACATGCTGGAAAAACACCTAATTGAACCCAGTCAAAGCAGCTGGAGTTCCTCAGTCTTGTTGGTGCCTAAATCTGACAGTTCAACTAGATTCTGCATAGACTACAGAAAGGTTAATGCAGTAACGAATGCAGGCTCCTATCCAATACCTCGCTTGGAAGACTGTATTAACATAGTGGCAGTGCCACATTTCTTACAAAAAATAGAATTGTTTAAGGGATACTGGTAGGTTCCTTTAACACCCCAAGCTAAAGAAATATCGACCTTTGTCACACCAGATGGCCTTTTCCAATGCCTAGCGATGCCGTTCTGGCAAAAAAAAGCCCCAGCAACTTTTCAGAGACTAATGAACCAAGTCGTTGCCAGTATTCCTAACTGTGTAGTTTACCTTGTTGATGTGCTGGTATACAGTGACACCTGGAAGAACCACTTAGAACAACTAGAAGCTTTGTTTAGAAAACTACAATCGGCTGATTTAGTGATAAACCTTGCCAAAAGTGAGTCTGCAAAAGCCAGAAAACCCTAATTCAGGCATATAGTAGTGCAAGGACAAGTGTTGCCAAGAACAGCAAAAGTACAAGCATTGGTGGAGTTCCCCACCTATGCGAGAAATCACGAGGTTCTTGGGGATGTGTGGTTTCTACTGCAAGTTTGTACCAAATTGTTGTACTATAGCTGCTCCACTGACAGATTTGCTACAAAAAAGGAAAACCAAGGTAGTGTGGTCAGAGGCATGCCAAGCATTTTCTGAGAGGATGAAAGCCATTTTGAGTAATGAACCAATGTTGGCTGCTCCAAATTTCACTCAGCCCTTCAAGGTAGCAATTGATGCTAGTGACCTAGGGGGCATCAGTGCACTCCTGTTACAAGACGATGAAACAGGCACAGAAAAGCCAGTGGGATACTTTTCCAAAAAGCTAAATCAACACCAAAAAAGATATTCAACAGTGGAAAAAGAAACCCTGGGTTTATTACTCACTGTTAAGCATTTTGAAGTCTATGTCTGCCATGACTACAGAAAAACACTGGTATATACTGATAATAACCCCCTAACCTTTGTGGAAAAATCAAGAACCAGAATGCCAGGCTATTCCAATGGAGTTTACTATTGCAACCTTATCACTTAAAGATTATCCACATTGCTGGGCAAAATAATGTGTGCAGATGCTTTATGCAGAATTTAACTTTGCTTTGAGTTATCTGAGTGCAAAGATGGTACAAGCAGAATTGTATTAGCTACAGGTAGAGTGAATGAGAAAGAGTGTGTAAATGTGTTTTAATATTTTTTCTTCTATTTTTCCCACACTTTGTAATGAAACATATTTAAAAATGGTGTTTCATTTCTCCAAGGGTTGGGGTGTTATGAAAGTACTTTAATTTTTTGAAAAATTTTGAGGACTTGTGTTTTATTTAGGAAAACTGAAAAGGATTCCATCGATATTCTTTTCACAAGGGTCATTGAGAGGTTTTGTTTGCAAACATGTCCTGGAAGTCGCCTGTCTTCAGATAAATACCCAACAGGAGCTTTTTGCTGTGGGGGAGATGTTTACAGCGAAGTGACAGGTCAAGATTTATAGGGGTCAGGAGGCTTGACTCTTGAGATATTGTTTTGGTTTTGCTTTGGACAGGCAGTTGGAGTATGGGCAGTGTTTTGACTTGGAGTTTTAAAAATCAGCCAGGAAGAGCAATCACCCCAGCTCAGCCTTTTCCATCTCTTTGAAAAGCCTTCCAGCTTTTCTATCTGAGAAGCTCTTAGAAGCGAGTGTAAGAAATAGAGAAATTGATGCGACATTGATCCTGAAAGGCCTGCTTGAAACCCCTGTTGCTGCATTTCTCCTGAGACGCTGGAAAAACCTGCTGGATAAATCCTCGATGCCGCCTAAACAAATTGCTCCAGAGAAAGATCCCAGTGACAGAGGTCTACACATATCTGGGATGCCAAACCAAAAAAGGGACAACTGACATCTTTCCATATCTCCTCTTTTTTATTTTTTTTAAATTTAGAGATACAGCACTGAAACAGGCCCTTCGGCCCACCGAGTCTGTGCCGACCAACAACCACCCATTTATACTAACCCAACAGTAATCCCATATTCCCTGTCATCTCCCTCCACTAGGGGCAATTTATAATGGCCAATTTACCTATCACCTGCAAGTCTTTGGCATGTGGGAGGAAACCGGAGCACCCGGCGAAACCCCACACAGACACAGGGAGAACTTGCAAACTCCGCACAGCAGTACCCAGAATCGAACCCGGGTCGCTGGAGCTGTGAGGCTGCGGTGCTAACCACTGCGCCGCCCAATTTCTTCAAGAATTAGCAAGTATTTGGCCAAAGTATTCTTTTTTGGCTTATTTGTAACTAGAGCTCTTTAAAGAATCATCCAAGTCATTGATATAAATTGTAAATAGTTGCGAAACCAGCACTGATCCCTGTGCACTCCACTAGTCACATCTTGACAACGCGAAAATGACCCATTTATGCCTCCTCTCTTTTTCTTGTTAGCTAACCAACCCTCTATCCATGCTCATATATTACCCCCAACGCCATGAGCTCTTATTATAAATGACTTGGATGAGGAAGTGGAAGGCTGGGTTAGTAAGTTTGCCGATGACACAAAGGTTGCTGGAGTTGTGGATAGTGTGGAGGGCTGTTTAGGTTGCAACGGGACGTTGACAGGATGCAGAGCTGGGCTGAGAAGTGGCAGATGGAGTTCAACCTGGAAAAGTGGGAAGTGATTCATTTTGGAAGGTCGAATTTGAATGCAGAATACAGGCTTAAAGACGGGATTCTTGGCAGTGTGGAGGAACAGAGGGATCTTGGGGTCCACATCCATAGATACGGGCGGCGCAGTGGTTAGCACCGCAGCCTCACAGCTCCAGCGACCCGGGTTCAATTCTGGGTACTGCCTGTGTGGAGTTTGCAAGTTCTCCTTGTGTCTGCGTGGGTTTCCTCCAGGTGCTCCGGTTTCCTCCCACAGCCAAAAGACTTGCAGGTTTATAGGTAAATTGGCCGTTATAAATTGCCACTAGTATAGGTAGGTGGTAGGGGAATATAGGGACAGGTGAGGATGTGGTAGGAATATGGGATTAGTGTAGGATTAGTATAAATGGGTGGTTAATGGTCAGCACAGACTCGGTGGGCCAAAGGGCCTGTTTCAGTGCTGTATCTCTAAATCTAAAGTCTAATATCTCTTTTTTTCGGTTAACCGGTGTGTGTGTATGTGCGTGTATTTGCGTGTGTGCGTGAGGGTTAAGGTAAAAGGGAACTTTCATATTTCACTCTGTTAATGCTTTGCTTCGTTACTGGTTATTTCTGGTCTTATAATAAACTGATAATTTTGTTGTTGATCAAAGAAACCTGGTTGGTGTATTTTATTCTGGGATAAAGAGGAGAGTCTATGACTGACTCTATCGGTAACTGGGTAAACATTTCAATATATGTTGTGACCTGTGGAGAAGTGGAACTAGAAAAGACAGTGCACTCCTCCCACCTCGGTCATAACAAAGTGAAATAGAAAAAGGAGGCTTATGACAAATGTCAGGAGAAATATTCAGTTAATAACCAGGAAGATTGTGGAAAGTACAGGACAGAATTGAAAAAGTTAATACAGGAGACAAATAGAGTAAAGATTAGCAGGCAACATTAAACTGAACTCTGAAACATTTAATAAGCATATAAAGTGTAAGCGGTGTGCGAGGGAAAAGATTGAGCCTACCAAGGACCCAAATGGAAATCTTCATGTAGAGGCAGAGGTCATAGCAAAAATATTAAATGAGTATTTTGCATCTGTCTTCAGAAAGTCAGTGGTTGATGTGAAGATTACACTCAAAGAGGAGAGGTAAGTTATGGACAGGAGAATAATAGATTCAGAAGATGTACTAAAATGATTATCACTGATAGAGCATGGCTACCCGACCCAAACCCAATGGGACCCATCGACATGTGTCGGGTTCGGGTCAGGTCGGGAGTCTCTTCCAGGTCTAAAATTCGGGCTCAGGTCGGGTCAGGCTGGACAGGGACAGAGATCAGGACAAACAGAAATCAGAGCTGAGAAGAGTTGGTGGGTGGGGTGGGGGGGGGGGGGGGGCGAAGAAACAGCTACAAGTTCCGACATAAAGCACCCGAGTGAAGCTAACCCAAACCCTTACACTCTGAAATCTATCAAGTCCGGGAGAAACTGACAAGCCCAGGGAAGATAACAGTAACTGTAGTTAAGTACAGAAACATCAACTGAGCTCTTGCTTTAATCTGTACTTGGGCCAAGGATTTAAAATGATCTGGAAATAGGGAGATTAAACTTCCCAACCTGAGTTCTCCGTGGAGATTTTTTTTTTGTTAATGACATCGGAATTTGATACAGTTGTTATGACCGACTGCTCCTGTCAAATCAAAATATACCATGCTAATTGTGATGGGAGAAACGCACTGTTAATTCAATCCCGTCGTTCCACAGATCGGCTAACATATCATTTTAAACTTTCCAAATCAAAGAAAGACCCAGCCAAATTGTACCATCTATTAACCCTACGAATGAGGCTAACCAAACCAGCTGTCTTTAAATCAACAAATTAACTCCTTAATTAGAAGAACTAAATTCTTAAACACTATGAAGATGTAAACAACATTTAAAATAGAAAAAATTAGAGTCCTTGCAAATTTACAGTCCAATGTTGCTTGAAGTCCTCACAGGTTGTTGCTTGAAGTCCTCCCGGAATGTTGCTTTCCTTCTCCAGTGTATTTCAACAATTAACGACTTGCAAACTCTTTCAATGGAATCAAGCTGACTTTGGAGTTTTTGAGGGATAAAAGATTGTCACAGTCTAACTTCCCTTTCTTCAATTTAAATTATCAGAGATCTCTGTTTTGACTTGACTTTTATTAGAATTTTGAGAGATAATAATAAAACAGACTAAAATCCTATTCCTTCAGTTTAAATGGTTGAGAGCTCTTTTTCAGGTGTTTGAACACCACAGCTGTCTGTGTCCTCTGTCTGTGTGTTCTGTTAGAACAAGCTGTCTTCAACCAAAAGCCAGTTCAAAACTGAACTGTAATAAATGTATCACATGAGACTCACTCCCAGTGGCTATATCTATGGTAACGAGAATGCACCCTTTGAATTGCAGTCTCCAAATGGCTGTTTCTAAGGCAACGAAAATGCACCTTCCTATAACTCCTGAGGCTTGCTGGTTCTTAAAGCAATATTGATCCCTTGCAAGCCTTAAAGGCAAACTGCATATTCCGAAAAAAAACTACAGGACCATGGCACAATTCAGAAGCTTGTTTGTTGCATTGCATGATTTCCTGAAGTGGATACTTTTTTTCCCGCGAGTGCTCAGGGTCGTGGCGCCTTCGCCTGTTTGAAATCAGTGTTTGTTTTTTTTAAACTTTATGATGTTAATTGAACATGGGCACATCAACAACTGACACCTGTACTCGATCACTGGTCTAATGCCTGGCTACCCGACCAAACCGAATACGTGTCGGGTTCGAGTCAGGTATTTAAAAAAAATTAAAGGACTCGGGTTTGGGTCGGCTGCTGTCGGGTCAGGCCCGAGTCGGGTTTTAATTTTATACCCGGGCCAGGCTTTAATCACTGAAAAAGCCATAAAATCATTCTCTCTCCCACCCTGGCAGTTAAAGGCCTACTTAGGTCAGGAAAAAGAACCCGACCCGGCCTGAGTCCCTCCAATTTTGCCCCGAGCCCGACCCATGCCCGACCCCACTCATCCCTTTACTTACCTTCCGACTGGGAAGCTACACGAAGCTGCAGCGCATGCGTGATGATGTCATAATGACATCACTCGCTCATTGCGCAGACTGTTTCGTCCCGAACTCCCAGCTCAGCTAAGTTTTTTATTTTTAATACTTACTGGCAGAGCACTTACCATGTGTGTCCGGCCTGACCCAACCTGAGCACGACCCAGATTCAGCCCGACCCGACCCGAGCCCGAAAGCCGGACCCAGAAGAGGGGCCCAACCCGACCCGAAACGTTGTCGGGTCCCGTCAACTTCGGGGCGGGTAGCAGGCCTTTACTGACCATTCCACCTGGGACGGTCTTCATCTCCATTCCTTTAAGTCCAAGAGCCACAGACTTGAACAGATATCGCAGACAACTGGTTTATGCATGCAGTACTAGATTTGGCTGGATCTCATAAAACACTATTAGGCCCTGCTGTTGTCTGCCAAAACTGTTCACTATTCCAGGATCAACCTGAAATACAAAGATAACCCCGGCTTCTTTTCCCTACTGCAAACCATCTTCTTAAACCCCTGGCCCCTTTCTCCAGCACCCTCACCTCCAACAATGTGTGAGGACATCGTTGACTTTTTTTTACTAAGATTGAGACCACCTGATGAGCTGCCTCTGCCCCTTCCTCTAAAGCTCCTCCCCATCCTGGCCCTGAACTCGTATCGTTCCTTAATTTCTCTCCTATCTCCCCTCATGCCTTCTCTGAGCTCATCTTGTTCGTGAGACCCACCTCCCTCAATCCTATTCCCAATAAACTGCTGTTTACCCAACCTCCTTTCCTGGCTCCCATGTTAACTTATATTATTAATGATCCTCTTCAGCTACTGCCTCCCTCTCCTTTAAATCTATCATCATCACCACTCTCAAGAAAAAACTTTTGGCACCCCTGTCCTGGCATATTACTGTCCCATATCTCTCCAAAGTCCTTGAACATGTTGTTGCCTCCGAATTCCATACCCATCTTTCCCAGAACTCCATGTTTGAATCCCTCTAGTCAGATTTCCACCCCGCCACAAAACCAAAATGACAATTATCAAAGTCACAAATGACAATCTACGTGACTGTAACAAAGTTAAACTTTGTTTCTCAACCTTCTCAACTTGTCTGCAGCCTTTGACTTGGTTGACCACATCATCCTCCTCCAAAGATTCTCCGCGTTGTCCAGCTGGGTGGGACTGCACTTCCTTGGCTCCATTCTTATCTATCTAATCGTAGCCAGAGAATCACCTGCATTGACTTCCATACTAACATATGAATTAGGAGCAGGAGTAGACCACTCGGCCCTTCGAGCCTGCTCCGCCATTCAATAAGTTCATGACAGAACTGATTGCTCCACATTTCCACCTACCTCTGATACCCTTCCACCCCCTTGTTTATCAAGAATCTATCTACCTCTGCCTTAAAAATATTCAAAGACTCTGCTTCCACCGCCTTTTTAGGAAGAGAATTCCAAAGACTCATGACCCTCTGAGAGAAAATATTTCTCCTCATCTCTGTCTTAAATGGGAGACCCCTTATTTTTAAACAGTGGCCTCTAGTTCTAGATTATCCCACAAGGGGAAACATCCTTTCCACATCCACCCTGTCAAGACCCCTCAGGATCTTATATGTTTCAATCAAGTTGCCTCTTACTCTTCTAAGTTCCAGCGGATACAAGCCTTGCCTGTCCAATCTCTCCTCATAAGACAGCCTGCCCATTCCTGGTATTCGTCTAGTAAATCTTCTCTGTACTGCCTCCAACGCATTTACATCCTTCCATAAATAAGGAGACCAGTACTGTACACAGTACTCCAGATGTGGTCTCACTAATGCCCTGTATAGCTGAAGCATAATCTCCCTACTTTTGTATTCAATTCCCCTCGCGATAAATGATAACATTCTATTAGCTTTCTTAATATGTGCTGTACCTGCATACTAACCTCTTGTGATTCATGCACTAGGACACCTAGATCCCTCTGCATCTAAGAGCACTGCAATCTCTCACCATTTAGATAATATGCTTCTTTTTTAATCTTCCTGCCAAAGAGGACAATTTCACACTTTCCCACATTATACTCCATTTGCCAAGTCTTTGCCCACTCACCTAATCTATCTCTATCCCTTTGTAGCCCCCTTATGTCCTCGTCACAAGTTACTTTCCTACCTATCTTTGTGTCATCAGCAAATTTAGAAACCATACCTTCAGTCCCTTCTTCTAAGTCATTTATATAAATTGTAAAAAGTTGAGGCCCCACTCGTTACATCTTGCCAACCAGAAAATGACCCATTTATGCCTACTCTCTGTTTCCCGTTAGCTAGTCAATCTTCTATCCATGCCAATATGTTACCCCCTACACCATGAGCTTTTATTTTCCACAATAACCTTTGGTGTGGCACCTTATCAAATGCCTTCTGGAAATCTAAGTCCAATACATCCACTGGTTCCTCTTTATCCACAGCATATGTAACTCCCTCAAAGAACTCCAATAAATTGGTAAAACACGATTTCCCTTTCACAAAACCATGTTGACTCTGCCTGATTACCTTGAATTTTTCTAAATGCCCTGCTATAATGTCTTTAATAATAGCTTCTAGCATTTTCCCTAAGACAGATGTTAAGCTAACTGGCCTGTAGTTTCCTCCTTTCTGTCTCCCTCCCTTTTTGAATAAAGGAGTTACATTGGCTATTTTCCAATCTAACGGAACCTTCCCCGAATCTATAGAATTTTGGGAAATTAAAACTAACACCTTCTCTTCCCACCCCCACACCATTACCTCTGTGTCCCCCAAGGATCTGTCTAGCCAGATCTGGCTTTCTCGCCTACATGCTACCTCTCAGTGACACCAGCCAAAAAACACAGCATCAGTTTCCACGAGTACCCTCACAACGCCCAGCTCTACCTCACCGTCACCTCTCTGAACTCTCCCTGTCTGTAAATTGTCAGACTTGTTGTCTGGCATCCGAAACTGGATGAACAGAAATTTCTTTCAACTATATATTGGGAAGACTGAAGCCATTGTCTTTGTTCCCTGCTACAAACTCTGCTCCCTAGCCTCTGAGTCCAACCTCTCCCTGGAAACTGCCCGAAGCTGAGCTAAACTATTCACAACCTTGGTGTCATATTTGATCCAGGGGTGAGATTCCAATCACATATCTGTGCCATCATTAATATGGCCTACTTCCACCTCAGTAAAATCGTCCAACTTTGGCCCTGTCTCAGTTCATCTGCTGCTGAAACCGTCATCCATGATTTTGCTGCCTCTAGACTTGATGTGCTGTTGGCCAGCCTCCCATGTTCTACCCTTTGTAAACTTTAAGTGATCCAAAACTCAGCTGCCCCTGTCCTAACTCGCACCAACTCCTGTTTGCCCATCAACCCTGTGCTCACTGACCTACCTTGGCTCCCAGTTAAGCAACACCTCAATTTTAAAACTCTCATCCTTGTTTTCAAATTCCTCCATGACTCATCCCTCTCTACCTCTGTAATCTCCTTCAGCCACACAACCCTCCAAGGTTGCGCTCCTCTAATTCTGGCGTCTTGCACATTCCCAGTTTCACTGGTAACATGCCTTCAGCTGCCAAGGGCCTAAGCTTTGGAATTCCCTCCCTGAATCTCTCTGCCTCTCTACTTCTCTTTCCTTCTTTAAGTTGCTTCTTAAATCCTACCTCTTTAACTAAGCTTTTGTTCATTTGCCCTAATATTTCCTTATGTGGCTTGGTGTCAAATTTTACTTTATATTGTTCCTGTGAAGTGCCTTGGGATGTTCTATTACGTTAAAAGGTGCGATATAAATACAAGCTGTTATTGTTGAAAGCTGGTAAGTTACCTAGTCCAGATGGAATGCATTCTAGGGGCCCAGTCACAACTTCTGGCGGTGAACCTGGAAATGGGCGCTGTCGTCTCTCTCATGTGTGTGGGCAGTCCACTGCAATCTTGCGGCGAGCGACCAATTATCATAATGGAGGCATTGGGCCCGGCCAATTACGCAACAGGGTCGGGATTTGAGGCTGAATGCAGCATCGGATCACACAAAACTAGGTGGGAATGTAAGTTGTGAGGAAGATGCAAGGACGCTTCAAAGGGACCTGGACAGGCTAAATGAATGTGCAATAACATGGCAGATGGAATATAATGTGAATAAGTGTGACGTGATCTACTTTGGTAGAAAAAACATCAAGGCAGAATATTTCTTAAATGGTGAGAGGTTGGGAAATGTTGGTGTCCAAAGGTAACTGGGTGTCCTTGTTTATGAGTCACTAAAAGCTAGCATGCAGGTGCAGCAAGCAATTAGGAATGCTACGTTGGCCTTCATCTCAAGGGGATTTGAATACACAAGTAAAGATGTCTTGCTGCAATTGTATAAAGCCTTGGTGAGACCACACCTGGCGTATTGTGTACAGTTTTGATCTCCTTACCTAAGGAGGGATATACTTGCCATGGAGTGAGTGCAACGGAGGTTCACCAGACTAATCCCTGGGATGGTGGGATTATTTTATGAGGAGAGATTGAGGAAACTGGGCCTGTATTCTCGAGAGTTTCGAAGAATGAGAGGTGATATCATTGAAATTTACAAAATTCTTACAGGGTGTGACAGGGTAAATGTGGATAGGATTTTTCCCCTGGCTTGCAAGTCTAGAACCAGGGGACATCATCTCAGAATAAGGAGTAGGCCATTTAAGACTGAGATGAGGAGAAATTTCTTCACTCAGAGGGTGGTGAATCTTTGGAATTCTCTACCCCAGAGGGCTGTGGAAACTCAATCATTGAGCATGTTCAAGACAGAAACCAATAAATTTCTGGAGACAAATGGCATCAAGGGATATGGGGATAGCGCGGGAAAGTGGTGTTGAGGTAGATGATCAACCATGATCTAATTGAATGGCGGAGCAGGCTAGATGGGTTGAATGGTCTACTCCTGTTCCTATGTTCCTATGATTCCAGAAAAGGTGTTGGCGCCATATTTAAAGCTCTGCAACCAGCTTTCATTGCTGCCTTAGCGTCATTTGTTATTTTCTGCTGAGACTGGTGCTGGAGTGACTCCTGGATCCACCACCATCCCTCCACCCCGACAAGGAAACTCCAGTGTGGCTCATGCAAGACACCGGGTGGCCCCACGATTTAGCGATTTAGGGAAAGGTGGGAGGTCTTCTTCCCCAGCGATGGCGAGGTCCTCCTGCCTGACCAAGCAAATCTGGATGGAGATCACAGAGGAGGTATGCAGCCGTAAAAATTACTCCTGAACATAGGTCCAGTGCAGGAAAAGAGTTCTGCCAAGGTGAGTGTTCCATACCACTCTCCTTTCTGGGGATTGTATGTGGCTAGGTGGGAGGCTGCATAACATGGGGAGGGATGCACCACAAAGGCGCTGGAAAAGGGGGTTAGGCAACACCACATTCTGCCAGATGCATGGTGGCATCTCGGCCATAAGCCACCTTCTTTCACAGATCACCCCCATTATCTCCTCTGAGAGCTGACAAAGGGATGAGCTGTATAGGAAACCCCAGCAGGGGATGAGGCACTGCCAATAGCACACCTGTCCTGTAGCTCTTCCTGGGAAGTATGACTATCTCCCTCTTTCCACTTGCAGTACAAGTGGGCCCATAACAACAGGGAGACCTCGTGGACTGGCAGAGGAATTGCAGGCTTATGGCCTGTCTCAGCAGCTGAAAATGAAGCACTGGCGTTAGTGGGGACCCAGGGCAGCCACTCAATCGTGGATGGTGAGACTGGGGTCTCCACACGAGAGTGAGGATTGTCTTCCATCGACATCCAACACATTACTGGAGATCCACAGAACACATGGATATCATGATATCTGCAATGGCTAACCCCATGTTTGTGTTCTCTTATGAGGTTGGCGACCGCAGGAGACTCAATCAAAAGGGGGGCAGCAGTCAATCTCTGAGGACCAGCAGTCAGAGAATGCACCATTCCATTACTCTCCTGCACCTTCCACCAGCACAGATACTTTCATCTTGGTGGGTTTGTGCTTGGCTTTAGAATCTGCGTCACAGCCTGGTGAGAGCACCGCATGCGCCCGAGCAGCTGGCTGAGGCTGAGACAGCCGAGGCCTCTGACAGTCAGATGACTGTGGGTGGCCAGACCCATGCTGAGCCCCAGGCTGATGATAAGCCTCCTGTGTCAACAGCACAGGGTATGCTGGAGTTGCAGAGAGGGGTAAGGAAACATCTGGTGGAGATGCTGGAGGCCATGTGCAGCCATGAGCAGACGATGGAGGAGTCCATCCATGCCATGAGTGCTGCCATGTCTCAGACATTTATGCGCATGGCTTCGTCCATCGAGAGGCTGGTGACCCTCATGGAGAGTCAAATCCCACAGATGTGTGCAGACCTGCACATCATCACCTTGGCCATGAGCTCAATGCAGCAGTGGCAAGGCAAGAGAAGGACGAGGGCCTGAAATCTTATCCAGCACCTTGTCTTTCTCTGGTGAGCAGGGAATTTCAATGAGTCTTGAAAGAGAGGAGGGGAGGCCAATCTCCACATCTGGCGGCTCCCATCAGGGCTCTCTGAGTGTGGACAGCAGCTCCTTAGCCTCTCCACCAGCAAGCCAAGCTCAAGTAGCTGTGACGCCTGAGGAGAGTTCTCTACCTGTGCAGGAAATCCTCAGGCAGCCAGGGGACAGCCACCAAAGTCATCATAGGCCAAGGGCAGCCTGACCAGCAGCCTGCCCGAGACCAGCTGCTAGCAAAGGGGTCACACCTCATAGAAGCACTGGAAAAGGTATAAAGAAAACCACCTAGACACGGTTGGGATTTCACGGGTGCTTCAAATTCGCCATTTGTTTTCTGTTATAAATTGTTTTTGCTATTGAAATTAACATCCGTTGTGGAAAATGCTTATTCCTTCATGCCTTAATTGTGAGATGCTGACTTCACCCTTCTCCCTTAGTGGGCTGCCAGTGTAGGCACAACCTTCCTTTGGCAAGCATCTCTGATGTGCTAGAGTGCATGGTTAAGCTGGGTGCTAGGCATGGAACCCAAATTGAAAGGAGGTGACAGACTGAATGCTTTGAGGTAAATTGTTTTGCTTTCTGAGGCCATCATGATGGGTGAATGTGCATAGGTATGAGAGTGTCTCTTGCCTCTTGGCTCTCCCTCCGTCAGAGGAGCTGCATCACACCATGGGGATCCACAAAGACCATGATACTCATGCTGTGATGGAGTATAGGTATAATAGGGTTAATTAAGTAGAATTTGGAAATACTTAGTGTATTATGCCTTTTAGAGTTAGGGATTGAATGGATGATCAGTTTTCAGATCTCACTGACATTCCCCTTTAAGAAGGTAGAGTTAAATATTTCAAGGTCCCTGTTAGAATAGAATTTCTGTTGCCTGGGAATTGGAAGATAAACACACACATTGAAATATCCTGTGTGACCTCAGTAAGAGGTAGCAATAAACTTAGTTTATGGGGTTGTTGATGCAAACAAATCAGCTCCAGAGGTTGCTTTAAGGTACCATAAAAAAGGCAATTATAGAAAATGGACTCACAGGAACAAGAGGTCAAGTAAACACTTGACCAATAAACATTTTGACCAACTTACAACTTCAGAAAATAGGGAGTTTCCAGAGAAACATTAAGTGGAGAGTTAGTTCATGATACTATCAAATATGGATTTTAAAAGGAACACAGGAAGGTAACATAAATGGTGGAAGTCAGATGACACCTTAGAAATAGTATAAAAATGAGAGGTTTTGAAAGCAAAGTTTAGGGGTGTTGTATCCTCAAACAACACTTCTCATCCCATGCCTTGCTTGGGGGATTTAAGGTAAAAGTTTACTTTAAATTTTGATGGATATCCTAGGATAATTTTGCTGTAACATTAGCAAGGTTCAACTTTTGGATTCTATGTTAGAAATAAGAATGTGTGCTACATCTCTCAGTAATATTTGATATTGTGATATACTTATCCACTTAAGAAGTTTATTGCATGTTAAATTCTTTCATAAATCTATAAAAGTTAACAAATCGTCTCATGTAGTATTCCGTATACAACTACATGAACCCCCCTCTCTGTGTCTCTTTAAGTGGAGAGATACATATTGAAGAGAGTTTCCCAGACCCTTATAATATCTGGGATATTTATGACTTAGCCATAAGTATTAAAAATAGGCTATCCGAAAGATGGTAATATTCTCTGTTGGTTTTCCTTCTTTGAGGGAAAGCTAGTATAATTCTTTGGTCCCAAATAAGTGTCTGAGAATTTGTCTGGTTTGAACTTGATTAAAGGAGATTTATAGGGATATGCTCCTGATTTGGTTTAGTCTCTATAAGGGGTTAAAGTCATAAATCACTTCAATGCCAGGTGATCAGTAGGCTTCAAGAGTGCTGTCATTGCAGAGACGAAGTTGCCCTGGCATATTTTCCTTTGCTACTCCTCTCGGCTTATGTGCCGATGGCTCTCAGTGCCCACCCTTGCTGGTAGCCAACCCTCTCACCAAGCAGTATGGCCACCCAACCCTCTCACTCAGCTATATGGTCACCCGTGCCACCACCCATACAGACCACACGAGACAAAGCCTACCCCTGCCGACCATCCGCGACCAAGCCCACTCGTGCAGAGCGCACAGCATTGCAGGCCGATAATGGCCTCTGCTGTCCATCTTCCCCTGTCTAGTGCTGGCCATGGCTACCTTCCCATCGTGGCACTGAGGCCTCGTCTTGGTGCCACCAGCTTTCAACAGCCATGGATCCAAAGGCATGTGAGGGGCGCCCGTCATCTACTTAATTCCAAGCCCCCCATTGAATTGCTTTCAATTAAATGCAAATGTATTACACCAACTGTTCTACAATTCAAATGATAGTCCATCACAATGGGTTGGCAACGCCGCCTTGGTGCTTTCTCACCACTGACTAAATCTGGAACCAACATCACAACATAGGATGGTGGGGGGGGGTTGCATGTTCATTGCTATTCTCCGGCCTCACACGCCTCCATTCCCGTTCCAAACAGCCTCATTAACTCCAGCCCTAGGTTGCTGAAAGAAGCAAAGGTAGAAATAATAGAGGCATTGGCCACAATCTTTCAATCCTCATTGGATACAGGAGTAGTGTTGAAGAACTAGAGAATAGCTAATGTTACACCACTATTCAAGAAAGGGGATAAGGGTAAACCACGAAACTAAGGCCCAGTCAGCCTAATGTCGTTGGTGGGGAAGTTATTGGAAACCATTATCAGGGACAAAATAAACTTTCATTTGGAAAGGCTTGGGTTAATCAAGAAGAACCAGCATGGATTTGTTAAAGGTAAATCATGTCTGAGTAAATTGAATTTTTGATGAGGTAACAGAGAAGGTCGATCAAGGTAATGCAGCAGATACTGTGCATATGAACTTTTGGAAGGCATTCAACAAAGTGCCAAACAGGGCTCATGAAGAAGATGGAAACAAAAGCAAAATGTTGCAGATGCTGGAAATCTGAAATAAAAACAGAAAATGCTGGAAATACTCAGCAGGTCTGGCAGCATCTGTGGAGAGAGAAACAGAGTTAATGTTTCAAGCCGATGACCCTTCATCAGAACTGGGAAAAGTTAGAAATATAATAGGTTTGAAACACGTGAAAAGGTAGAGGGTGGAAAAAAGAGCAAAAGGGAAGGTCTGCGATAGGGCGAAAGACGGGAAACATTAAATGACAAAAGAGTTTGTGGGGCAGAGCCAAATGGCGTTGTAATGGGACAAGTATCGAGAAAAAAAAGTGTCCAGACGAAGTGTGAATGGCAGAATAATTAACAGCTGTCGTCCAAAAGCAAAACATGAGAAAACAAGATTAAGACTGAAACATGCCAAGAAAAGAGAACAAGTTGGGGGTCAGAGATTACAGTCTGAAATTGTTGAACACAATGATGAGTCCAGAAGACTGCAAAGTAACTAATCGAAAGATGATGTGTTGTTCATCGAGCTTGCATTGAGCTTCATTGGAACACTGCAGTAGTTTAAGTACAGAGATGTTAGCATGAGAGCAAGGTGGAGAATTAAAATGACAGGCCACCAAAAACTCAGAGTCATGCTTGTAAAGCAGTCAGCCAATCTGTGTTTGGTCTCCCCAGTGCAGAGCAGACTGCATTTTGAGCAGCGAATACAGTATACAATAAATTGAAAGAAGTACATGTATATCGTTGTTTCACCTGGAAAGAGTGTATGGGGCTTTGGATGGTGAGGAGGGAGGAGGTAAAAGGGCATCTTCTGTGCTTGCATGGAAAGGTGCCATGGGAAGAGGATGGGGTGTTGGGGTGATTGAGGAGTGGACCAGGGTGTCGTGGAGGGAATGGGCCTTCAGAATGCTGAAAGGGGACGGGAAGATGTGCTTGGTGGTGGCATCATGCTGGAGGTGGCGGAAATGGCGGAGAATGTTCGGTTGGATACGGAGGCTGGTAGGGTGGCAGGTGAGGACAAGGGGAACCCTATTGTGGTTCTGGAAAGGAAGGGAAGGTATGAGAGCAGAAGTGGGGCAAGTGGGTCAGACATGGTCAAGGGTCTTGTCACCCTTGGTTGAAGGGAATCCTCGGTTGAGGAAAAACCGGGCGGCACAGTGGCGCAGTGGTTAGCACCGCAGCCTCACAGCTCCAGCGACCCGGGTTCAATTCTGGGTACTGCCTGTGCGGAGTTTGCAAGTTCTCCCTGTGTCTGCGTGGGTTTTCTCCGGGTGCTCCGGTTTCCTCCCACAAGCCAAAAGACTTGCAGGTTGGTAGGTAAATTGGCCATTATAAAGTGCCCCTAGTATAGGTAGGTGGTAGGGAAATGTAGGGACAGGTGGGGATGTGGTAGGAATATGGGATTAGTGTAGGATTAGTATAAATGGGTGGTTGATGGTCGGCACAGACTCGGTGGGCCGAAGGGCCTGTTTCAGTGCTGTATCTCTAAAAAAAAAATATCAGAAGCGCTGCTGTGTAATGCTGCACTATCAGGACAGATGCGACAGAGATGGAGAAACTGGGAGAATGGAGTGAGTCCTTACAGGATGCAGGGTGTGAAGAAGTCGAGGTAGCTGTGGGAGTCGGTGGACTTATAATGAATATTAGTTGACAGCCGATCCTCAGAAATGAAGACAGAGAAGTTGAAGAAGGGAAGGGAAGAGCCAGAGATGGACCATGTGAAGGTGAGAGAAGGGTGGAAATTGGAAGCAAAGTTGTCAAAATTTTCCAGTTCCGGGTGAGAGCAGGAAACGTTACTGATACAGTCATCAATGTACCAGAAAAAGAGGTGAGGGAGCGGGCCCAAGTAGGACTGGAACAAGAACTGTTCCCACAAAAAGGCAGGCATAGCTAGGACCCATGCGGGTACCCATAGCAACACATCTTATTTGGAGGAAGTGAGATGAGTTAAAGGAGAAGTTGTTGAATGTGAGAACAAGTTCAGCCAGGTGGAAAAGGATGGTGGTGGATGGGGACTGGTTGTATCTCTGTTCAAGGAAGAAGCGGAGAGCCTTCAGACTGTCCTGGTGGGGGATGGAGGTGTAGAGAGATTGGAAATCCATGATGAAGAGGAGATGGCTAGGGCGTGGAAATATGAAGCTTCAAAAGTGACAGAGGACATCAGAAGAGTCACAGATGTAGGTGGGGAGAGACTGGACAAGGGGAGAAAAAATAGAGTCATGATAGGAAGAAATCTATTTAGTGGGGTAGCAACAGGCTGAAACATTGGATCTACCAGGACAGTCCTGTTTGTGGATCTTGGAAAGGAGAGAGAAGGGGAACTATGAGGTTCAAATCCATGGACGGAGTATCTCCAGAGGATATGAGATCAAGTGACAGTCCTGAAAACAATGACTTGATGTTCGGTGATGGGATCATAATCCGGGGAGAGATCGAAGAAAGTGTTGGAGAATTGGCGTTCAGCCTCTGCTAGGTAGAGGTTAGTTTGCCAGACAACAACAGCACCACCTTTGTCAGCAGGTTTGAGGACAATGTTAGGGTTGGACCTGAGAGAACAGAGTGAAGCAAGTTCAAAGGGAGACACGTTAGAGTAAGGGAAGCAGAGAAATTGAGACAACTGCTGTCATGTCAGTAGTTCTCAATGAAAAGATCAAGAGAGGGAAGGGGCCAGAGGGAGAGGTCCAGGTGGAGAGAGAATACAGGAGATGGGTGAAAGGGTCCGCTGTGCAGGGGCAGTATTTCTGGCCAAAGAAGTGGGAACTTAAGTGAAGGCGACGGAAGAAGAGCTGAACCTCGTGCTGAGCTCGAAATTCATTGAGGTAGGGGTGGAAGGGGATGAAGCTGAGTCCTTTGCTAAGGACAGATAGTTCAGGATCAGCGAGGGAAAGTTGGAGGGTATCGTGAATACATGGCAAGAGGTGGGGTTAGAAGAGGGGATGGGGTCAGTGGAAAGTGAAGATCTGGAGGAGCATAGGTACCCATGAGTTGCCGGAGCTTGCGATCCTTAACACCTAAAGAGAAAAAGTTTTTTGGTCAGGTAGCAGACGAGACGAAGGATGAAATGAAACTGCGGAGCAGGGCAGCTTTGAGAGAGAGATCAAGGGTGTGAATGTGGCAGTACATGGCACTGAGTGTAGATCTCAGGATGCAGTGAGAACAGCAGTTCAAGGAACATTGAATGTCTCATTAGTACCGGTAATCATGGGTGGATCCAAAGCATGAAGGGTGGAATTTTAATTGGAATCCATGTGGAATAAATTGAAGCTGGAGACAATTGCTGAGGAAGGAGATTTGGCTGTGAAAGCGAGTTTTGATGGATACCTGATCAAGCACGAGAAGGGAAATAGATAACAATGAATATGAATAAGGTAAAAGAGACAAATGAAAATCCAGTCAGAGAGAAAAGCAGAACTTCTACAAGGTTGCCATTCCTGGAAGAAAAGTGGTCTCCCCAATTTAGAGCAGACCACATTGTGAGCAGTGAATACAGTATACTAAATTGGAATAAGTACATGTAAATCGCTGTTTTACCTGGAAGGAGTATTTGGGGCATTGGACGGTGAGCAGAGAGGAGGTAAAAGGGCAGGTATTACCTAGGAACTTAGGAGCAGGAGGAGGCCATTCAGCAGATTGAGCCTACTCCACCATTCAATATGATCATGACTGATCATCCACTTCAATGCCTTTTTCCCCACACTATCCTCATATCTCTTACTGTCATTGGTATTTATAAATCTGTCAATCTTTGCTTTAAACATACTCAATGACTGAGCTTCCACAGCCCTCTGGGGTAGAGAATTCCAAAGATTCACAACCTTCTTGAGTAACTAAATTTCTCCACATCTCAGTCCTAAGTGTCTTCCCTCTCATTTTGAAATTCTGTCCCCTGGTCTAGACTCCCTGACCAGGGGAAACATCTTACCTGCATCTACCCTGTCTATCCCTTTAAGTATTTTGTAGGTTTCAATGAGATCACCTCTCATTCTTCGAAACTCTAGAGAATACAAGCCCAGTTTCCCCAATCTCTCTTCATAGGACAGTCCCGCCATCCCAAGAACAATTCTGGTGAACCTTCGTTGCACTCCCTCGACAGCAATAATATCCTTCCTAAGGTAAGGGGACCAAAACTGCACACAGTACTCCAGGTGCAGTTTAACCAAGGTTCTATACAATTGCAGCAAGACTTCACTATTCCTGTACTCAAATCCTCTTGTGATAAAGGCTAGCGTACCATTACCCTTCCTGATTACTTGCTGCACCTGCATGTTAGCTTTCAATGACTTATTGACAAGGACACCCAGGTCCCTTTGTACATCTACACTATCTAATCTCTTACCATTTAAAAAATACTCTGCACATCTATTCCTTCTACCCAAGTGGATAACCTCACATTTTTCCACATTATATTCCATCTGCCATGTTCTTGCCCATTCATTAAGTCAGTCCAGATCCCCTTGAAGCTACTTTGCATCTTCCTCACAACACACATTCCCACCTAGTTTTGTGTCATCTGCAAACTTAGAAATATTACATTTGGTCCCCACATCCAAATCATTGATATATATTGTGAACAACTGCGGCCCAATTATTGATCCTTGCAGTACCCCACTTAGTCACAGCCTGCCAAGGTGAGAATGATCCGTTTATTCCTACACTCTGTTTTCTGCCTGTTAACCAATCCTTAATCCATGCCAGTATATCACCGCCTATCCCGTATGCTATAATTTTACTAACCAACTTCCTGTGGGGGACTTTATCAACAACCTTTTGAAAATCAAAGTATACTACGTCCACCGACTCCCCTTTATCAATTCTGTTAGTAACATCTTCAAAAAACTCCAACAGGTTCGTCAAACATGATTTCCTATTCATAAATCCATGTTGACTATGCCCAATCAGATTATTATCATCCATTTATCCATTTATCAAATCCTTTAGAATAGATTCCAGCATTTTCCCAGTACTGATGTGAGGCTAATCGGTCTGTAGTTCCCTGTTTTCTCTCTCCTTCCCTTCTGAGATAGTGGGGTGACATTTGCCACCTTCCAATCTGCAGGGACCATTCCAGAATCTATAGAATTTTGAAAGATGATCAACAAAGCATCCACTATCTCCATAGCTACCTCTTTCAACCCTCCAGGTTGTAGAATATCAGGACCTGAGGACTTATCAGCCTTCAGCTCCATTAATTTCTCCATTACAACCTTCTTACTAATACTAATTTCCTTCATTTCCTCATTCCCCCTAATCCCTTGGATCTCTAATTCTGGGAGGTTTCTTGTATCTTCCTCAATGAAGACAGACACAAAGTAACCAGTTAGCTTCTCTACCATTTCTTTATTCCCCATTATAAATTCTCTTGACTCTGCCTGTAATGGACCCACATTTGTCTGAGCCAAACGTTTCCTTTTTACGTACCTATAGAAGCTTTTACAGTCCTTTTTTATGTTTTTTGCTAGTTTACATTCATATTCTATTCTCCCTTTCTTTATTAGTTTCTTGGTCCTCTTTTGCTGTATTCTAAAATCCTCCCAATCCTCAGGTTTACTATTATTTCTGGCAACTTTATAAGCCTTTTCTTTTAATCTTATACAATACTTAACTTGCTTTGTAAGCCACTGTTGACTGCCTTTTCTGTTTGGGTTTTTAAGCCTTGAAGAAATGTATAGTTGCTGTAAACTATGTAATAATTCTTTAAAGACTATCCATGTCCTATGTACTGTCATACCTTTTAATGTATTTTCCCAATCCACCTCAGCCAATTTGCTCCTTATAGCTTCATAATTTCCTTTATTCAAATTTCAGATTGAACTACCTCACTTTAAAACATCATGTAAAATTCCATCATATTATGGTTACTTATCCCTTACAACAAGATCATTAATTTACCCTTTCTCATTACATAATACGAGATCTAAAATAGCCTTTTCTCTAGTCAGTTCCTCAACATACTACTCTAGAAAACCATCCCTAACACACCTCAGAAACTCATCCTCCACAGCATTAGTGCTCATTAGGTTTACCTAGTCTATATGCAGATTGACGTCACCCATGATTACTGTATTAGCCGTGCTACATGCTTCTCTAATCTCCTGATTAATACCATGTCCCACACTACCACTGCTGTTTGGTGGTCTATAAACAACTTCTACCAATGTTTGCTGCCCCTTTCTGTTTCTTAGCTCCACCGAAACAGATTTCACATTTTGTTCTTCTGATCTGAGATCCTCCTTTACTAATATACTGATCCCATCCCTTATTATCAGTTCAACATCACCTCCTTTTCCTTTTTGCCTTTCCTTCCTAAATGTCAAATATCCTTGCCTCAGAAATCTGATGCCCTTCTTCCTACACTAATTCTCTGGCCACATGTTCAACTGATCATTCCTCCTATTTCTATGCTCACTAGCACGTGGCACTGGGAGTAATCCTGAGATTACTGCTCTTGAGGTCCTGCTTTTTAATTTCTTTCCTAACTCCCTAAAATCTGCTTTCAGGACCTGTCCCTCTTCCTACCTATGTCATTGGTACTAATGTGAACCGCAACTTCTGGCTGTTCACCCTCCTTCAGAAGGATGTCCTGCAGCCGCTCCGTGACTTCCTTGACCCTGGCATCTCTTACACTTGCATGGAAAGGTGCCAGTGGAAGGGGATCAGGTCTTGGGAATGATTGAAGAAGCTAGAAGCCCATGTAATTAAGGGGAAAGTGGCAGTATGGATACAAAAATTGGCTCACTGACAAAAAGCACACAGTGGTAGTAGATGGATGTTTTTCAGACTGGGAGGTGGTTTGCAGTGGCGTTCCCCAAGTGTCAGTTTGGGTCCAGTACTCTTAGAATTTTTATAAATGACCTAGACTCAGGTGTAGGGAGCAGCATTATAAAATTTGCACATGATACAGAGCTTGGCAAAGTAGTAGATCATGATGAGGCTAGTTATAATCTTCAAGGTGACATAAACAGGATGGTTTAATGGACAGAAGCATGGAAGATGGAGTTTTAGAGGCATATGGGTTACTTGGGATAATAAATAGCGAAATAGAATATGAAAGAAAAGGAATGCTAGAACTTTATAAATCAGTGGTTAGGCCTCAGTTGGAGTATCGTGGACAATTCTGGGCATCACATTTCAGGAAAGACGTAAAGGCCTTAGAAGGGGTTCAGAGGCCGTTTACCGGGTTGTCAGGGATTTCAGTTATGAGAGGTTGGAAAAGTTAGGACTGTTCTCCTTGGAACAAGAAAGGCTAAGACGTGACCTAATAGAGGTTTTCAAGATGATGAGAGGTTTTGATAGATTAAATAAGGGGAAAAAATTCCCTTTAGTGAACGAGCCAATAAACAGAAGTCACGGATTCAAAATCATTGAGGAAAGATCTAGAGGAGAGATGAGGAGAAAATTCTTCACTCTGGCTGGGATCAGGAATGTCCTACCTGAAAAGGTCGTGGAAGCTGCATCCATAAGTAATTTTAAAAAGGATTTGAACAGGTACTTGAGAATGAGGAACTTACATGGGCATGGACAAAAAGAGGGGATGTGGGACTAAGCACGAGGGGCCTTTCTAAGAGCCAGGACAGGCACGATGGGCTGAAAGTCCTTCTTCTGCTACAAATTTATGTGATTCTATAAGATGTAGAGACACCTTCAGGAATAGGAGGTCAGCCTTCCTGATGATGCACTGTCACTTGACCTGACCCTCACAAGCATCACCTCAGAGACTGGCATCACGCGAATGTAAGGGGCTCAGCTACAGGACGGGTTTTCATGTGATGAATTTTTTTTTAGTTCATTCATGAGATGTGGGCATCACTGGCTATGCCAGCATTTATTGCTCATCCCTAATTGCCCTTGAAAAGGTGGCAGCGAGCTGCCTTCTTGAACCGCTGCAGTTCATGTGAGGTAGGTATACCCACAGTGCTGTTACGAAAGGAGTTCCAGGATTTTGACCCAGCGACAGTGAAGGAACGGCGATATAGTTCCAAGTCAGGGATGGTGTATGATTTGGAAGGGAACTTGCAGGTGATGGTGTTCCCATGCATTTGCTGCCCTTGTCCTTCTAGTTGGTAGAGTTCGCGGGTTTGGCAGGTGCTGTCTAAGGAGCCTTGGTGCGTTGCTGCAGTGCATCTTGTAGATGGTACACACTGCTGCCACTGTCCATCGGTGGTGGAGGGAGTGAATGTTTGTGGATGGGGTGCCAATCAAGCGGGCTGCTTTGTACTGGATGGTGTCCAGCTTCTTGAGTGTTGTTGGAGCTGCACCCATCCAGGCAAGTGGAGAGTATTCCATCACACTCCTGACTTGTGCCTTGTACATGGTGGACAAGCTTTGGGGAGTCAGGAGGTGAGTTACCCGCCGCAGAATTCCTAGCCTCTGACCTCCTCTTGTAGCCAAGGTATTAATATGGCTACTCCAGTTCAGTTTCTGGTCAATGGTAGCCCCTAGGATATTGATAGTGGGGTATTCAATGATGGTAATGCCATTGACTGGCAAGGGGAGATGGTTAGATTCTCTCTTGTTGGAGATCGTCGCTGCCTGGCACTTGCGTGGCGTGAATGTTAGTTGCCACTTATCAGCCCAAGCCTGGATATTGTCCAGGCCTTGCTGCATTTCTACACGGACTGCTTCAGTATCTGAGGAGTAAAGGCCTGCTCGGGTCTGCAATTTAAACCCGACCTGAGCCCAACAGAACCACATCCGATCCGAGCCCGACCCGACCCGAGTCCTTTGATTTTTTTTCCCGTGCCCGACCCGACCTGACTATCAGAATAAAGTTGATTACATTAAAGAGGTTGTGCTCTACCTTGGATGGATTCGCTCACTGCAGACTAGCGCGGAGTCCAAATGCATGTTTCCAGGCTTGATGTCCTGGCTGTCACTGTGTCTGACCTGGCCCGACCCGACCAGAGCCCGAATGCCAGACCTAGAAGAGTCACCCGACCCAACCCAAACCCGACACATATCGTCGGGCCCGGTCGGGTTCGGGTCGGGTAGCCATGCTTTACTGAGGAGTTGCAAATGGTGCTGAACATTGTGCAATCATCAGCGAACATCTCCACTTCTGACCTTGTGATTGAAGGATGGTCATTGGTGAAGCAGCTGAAGATGGTTGAGCCTAGGACACTACCCTGAGGAACTCCTGCAGTGATGTCCTGGAGCTCAGATGATTGACCTCCAGCAACCACATCCATCTTCCTCTGCGCTAGGTATGACTCCAGCCAGCGGAGGGTTTTCCCCCTGATCCCCATAGACTTCAATTTTGCTAGGGCTCCTTGATGCCATACTCGATCAAATGCTGCCTTGATGTCAAGGGCAGTCACTCTCACCTCACCTCTTGAGTTCAGCTCTTTTGTCCATGTTTGGACCAAGGCTGTAATGAGGTCAGGAGCTGAGTGGCCCTGGCGGAACCAGAGGGTCACTGAGCAGGTTATTGCTAAGCAAGTGCCACTTGATGACACCTTCCATCACTTGACTGATGGTTGGGACTAGACTGATGGGGCGGTAATTGGCCGAGTTGGACTTGCCCTGCTCTTTGTGTACAGGACATACCTGGGCAATTTTCCACATTGCCGGATAGATGCCAGTGTTGTAGCTATACTGGAACAGCTTTGCTAGGGGCGCGGCAAGTTCTGGAGCACAGGTCTTCAGTACTATTGCCGGAATATTGTCAGAGCCCACAGCCTTTGCAGTACCCAGTGCCATCAGTTGTTTCTTGGTATCATGTGGAGTGAATCGAATTGGTTGAAGTCTGACATCTGTGATGCTGGGGACTGCAGGAGGAGGCCAAGATGGATCATCAGCTCGGTACTTCAGGCTGAAGATTGTTGCAAATGCTTCAGCCTTATCCTTTGCACTGATGTGCTGGGCTCCCCCATCATTGAGGATGGGGACATGTGTGGAGCCACCTCCTCCAGTTAGTTAAAAGCAACATACTGCGGATGCTGGAAATCTGAAACAAAAACAAGAAATGCCGGATTCACTCAGCAGGTCTGGCAGCATCTGTGGAAAGAGAAGCAGAGTTAACGTTTCGGGTCAGTGACCCTTCTTCGGAACTGTTCCGAAGAAGGGTCACTGACCCGAAACGTTAACTCTGCTTCTCTTTCCACAGATGCTGCCAGACCTGCTGAGTGAATCTGGCATTTCTTGTTTTTGTTTCCTCCAGTTAGTTGTTTAATTGTCCACCACCATTCACGGCTGGATGTGGCAGTACTGCAGAGCTTAGATCTGATCCGTTGGTTATGGGATTGCTTATCTCTGTCGATTGCATGCTGCTTATGCTGCTTTGGCACGCGAGTAGTCCTGTGTTGTAGCTTCACCCGTTGACACCTCATTTTGAGGTATGCCTGGTGCTGCTCCTGGCATGCCCTCCTGCATGCTTCATTGAACCAGGGTTGGTCTCCTGGCTTGATGGTAATGGTAGAGTGGGGGATATGCATGAGGCCATGAGATTGTGGTTGAGAACAATTCTGCTGCTGCTGATGGCCCACAGCGCCTCATGGATGTCCAGTTTTGCATTGCTAGATCTGTTCGAAATCTATCCCATTTAGAACGCTGGTAGTGCCACACAACACGATGGAGGGTATCCTCAATGTGAAGGCGGGACTTCGTCTCCACAAGGACTGTGCAGTGGTCACTCCTACCAATACTGTCATGGACAGATGCATCTGCGGCAGGCAGATTGGTGAGGACTAGGTCATGCACGTTTTTCCCTCTTGTTGGTTCCCTCACTACCAGCCGCAAACCTAGTCTAGCAGCTATGTCCTTTTGGACTTGGCCAGCTCAGTCAGTCGTGGTGCTACCGAGCCACATTGACGTCCCCTGCCCAGAGTACATTCTATGCCCTTGCCACCCTCAGAGCTTCCTCCAAGTGGTGTTTAACATGGAGATCAACTGAGGGAGGGCGATAGGTGGTAATCAGGAGGTTTCCTTGCCCATGTTTGACCTGATGCCATGAGACTTCATGGGGTCCGGAGTAGATGTTGAGGACTCCCAAGGTAACTCCCTCACGACTGTATACCACTGTGCCACCACCTCTGCTGGTTCTGTCCTTCCAGTGGGACAGGACATACCCGGGGATGGTGATGGCAGTGTCTGGGGCATTGTCAGGTATGATTCCGTGAGTATGACTGTGTCAGGCTGTTGCTTGACTAGTTCGTGGGACAGCTCTCCCAACTTTGGCACAAGCCCCCAGATGTTAGTAAGGAGGACTTTGCAGGGTCGATAGGGCTGGGTTTGCCGTTGTCATTTCCGGTGCCTAGGTCGATGTCAGGTGGTCCGTCCAATTTCATTATTTTTTATTGACTTTGTGGCGGTTAAATACAACAGAGTGGCTTGCCAGGCCATTTCAGAGGGCATGTAAGAGTCAACCACATTGCTGTGGGTCTGGAGTCACATGTCGGCCAGACCAGGTAAGGACAACAGATTTCCTTCCCTAAAGGACATTGGTGAATCAGATGGGTTTTTCCTACAATTGACAATGGTTTCATGGTCATCATTAGACTAGCTTTTAATTCCAGATTCTTAAATTGGATTCAAATTCCACCTCCTGCTCTGGTGGGATTCGAACCCATGTCCCCAGAACAATACCCTGGGTCTCTGGGTTACTAGTCCAGTGTCAATACCACTATGCCACCGCCCCTTAGCAAGACCTAAGGCAAGGGGATGGGACCCCACCAGTGGTAACTTGCCAGAGGGCAAGATTGCATACTAGCTCGGCTATGGGCTCAGATGCTGATTTTGAGGGCCTTGGTTTGGATTCCTGAATACCTCTGGGTGTAATTAGTCCTCTTGTAATCTTTAAACTTAATTTTTAGGGTGGGGCTGCTGCAGAATGTTTGAGCAGCTGGCTACTGCTAATCCTTTCAACACCCACTACCCACTATGCATGCCCATAGTGGTGCCTCCCAGGATTATTCAAATTGGAGTACATCCCACTATCCCCTCATGCTCCAGCAAAGTCAGGGGAAGAGATTCTCAGTTGCTCACTGCTAGCACTTCCATCAGGATCTAAGGTCCAAGAGTGTTTGGGCCCAAAATGTTTAACATTTTCCCATTCTTTGTGCTTCTTGAGTCGCACTTCAGCATTGCACCTTAGATGCAAATTTCTTGGCCAACTGGCCAAACTTAATTTTTATAAAATAGCGACAAACCACAACTGAACAGGAATGAAAATCACCAATCTTGAAGTTCAAAAAAACTATGAATCAAAAATGAGCAGTTAACAACAGCTACCAACACAAGATAGAAGACAAACTAATCAAATAAAACTATTTTTTTGAAATTCCTTTTGGCCATCATTTTGAACTTTCATTAGCAGGTTGGCAGGTTGAAAGAGACAGAATACTGTCACTTTATAAAATTTTGACTTATCACGTTATCTTCTTAACAATGTCTCACTCTATTGCATCCATGGCCCACTCTGCTTTGCCCTACCACCTTACCCTGTGTTTTTCCATAACATCTCTCCTCCTACTCATCCCTCCCTTACATCTCTGCACATCACCTTTCCCTTCCTCCCATCATCCATACTACCCTCCTGTTCACTCTGAATTCTTAATCCTTTCATCCTCCATCAACTTCTTCCTGAACACCTAACTCTCATATTGTCCCTCCTCGTCGCCCTAAGCCATCATTCTCATCTCTTCTCGAGTTCTCATTTTGCACAGCCCTATTATCCCTCAACTTTTATCCCCTCCCCTTCAGCCCTATCACCTCTTCTATCATGCTAATAGTAAACCCCACCTTACATCTCCCTATCCTCAACAGCCTAATTATAAACCCTGATTCACTATGCATCTTACCAGCCTGATTTCAAACACCATTCCCTTCCTCCTACTAGCCTGATCTCAATCTCCCACTCCCCCAACAGCTTTTCCCTGCAATTTCCCTGCACTAAATAGCTTTTTTAAAATTGCTTATAATGCTATAAATAGAATAAAATGCTGTAAATGATTTGAAAATACCATAGAATATAAGAACATAAGAAATAGGAGCAGGAGTAGACCATTTGGCCTCTCCAGCCTGCTCTGCCATTCAATACGATCATGGCTGATCTTCTACCTCAACTCCCCTTTCCTGCCCGTTCCCCATATCCCTTGTTCCCTGAGAGATCAAACATCGATCGATCTCAGTCTTGAATATACTCAACAATGGAGCATCCTCTGGGGTAGACAATTCCAAAGATTCACATCCCTCTGTGAGAAGAAATTTTTGATTGCCCAGCCAGGGGAAACAACCTCTCAGTGTCTACCACTTCAGAATATTGTATGTTTCAATGAGATCACCTTTTATTCTTCTGAACTCCAGAGAGTATAGGCCCAATTTACTCAGCCTCTCATCATAGGACAATCCTCTCAGCCCAGGAACCAATCTACTGAACCTTCGTTGTACTGATTCCATGGCAAATATATCCTTCCTTAGGTATGGAGACCAAAACTGCACATAGTACTCCAGGTGTGGTCCCACCAAAGCCCTGTACAATAGCAAGACTGCCTTATTCTTGTACTCCAATCCTCTTGCAATAAAGGCCAACTTGCCATTTGCCTTCCTAATTCTTGCTGTAACCTGCATGCCAACTTTCTGGCATTCCTTGTATGAGTACACCCAAGTCCCTCTGAACATTAACCCCAAAACTGATCCTTGGCGCACTCCACTAGTTGCAACCTGCCAACTTGAAATATCCTGTTTATCCCTACTCTCCGCTTCCTGTCCATTAACCAGTTATCCATCCATGCTAATTATTACCTCCAACTCCATGAGCCCTTATCTTGCATATTAACCTTTTGTGTGGTATCTCATCAAATGCCTTTTGGAAATCCAAATATACTACATCTAATGGTTCTCCTTTGTCTATGCTACTAGTTACATCATCAAAAAAGCTCTAATAAATTTGTCAAACATTTTGTAAAACTGCATTGACTCTGTCTGATCATATTATAATTTTCTAAGTGCATTGTTAGGACCTCCTTAATAATAGATTTCAGCATTTTTCTGATGACTGATGTCAGGCTAGCTGGCCTGTAGTTCCCTGTTGTCTCTCTCCCTGCTTTATTGAATAGTTAAGTTACATTTGCTGACTTCTAATCTGCTGGGACAGTTATAGAAGTGAGGGAAATTTGGGAAATCACAACCAGTGCATCCACTATCTCGACAGCTACCTCTTTTAGAACCCTAGGATGTAGGCCATCAAGTCCTGGGAATTTGTCAGATTTTAGTCCCTTTTCAATATTTTTTCTCTACTGACATTAATTACTTTAAGTTCCTCACTCTTATTTGCCCCTTGCCTACCATTTATTTTTGGTCTGTAATTTGTGTCTTCCAATGTGACGACAGACACAAAATATTTGTTCAATGTTTCTGCCATTTCCTCATTCCCCATGATAATTCCTCCTGTCTCTGCCTCTATGGGACAAATGTTTACTTTAGCCACACTCCTTTTTATATACTTGTAAAAGCTCCTATAATCTGTTTTTATATTCCTGGCTAGTTTATTTTCATATTCTACTTTTCCCATTTTATCAACTTTTTTGGTCACCCTTTGCTGGTTTCTAAAATACTCCCAATCCTCAGGCTTACAACATTATAAGCCTCTTCCTTTAATCTAATATTATCCTTTAACTTCCCTCGTAAGCCATGGATGGATCTTTCTTGCTGAGTTTTTTTTTTAATTAAATGTGTTTTTGTTGAGAACTTTGAATTGTTTCTTCAGATATTTATTTACCGTCATTTAAAAAAAATCTATTTTCCCAATCAACCAGCCAGCTCTCCTCTCATCACTTTGTAATTGGCTCTGTTTAAATTTAAGATTTTTGTTTGGGACTGAAGTATGTTGCTTTCAAACTTAACATGGAATTCAATTGCATTATGATCACTTTTTCCCAGAGGATCTTTTACTATGAGCTTACTAATTAAACCTGCCTCTTTGCATGATACTAGATCTAAGATAGCTTTATCCCTTGTTGGTTCCACAGCATATTGTTTCAGGTAACTGTCGCGAAAGGATTCCACAAACTGATCTTCCAAACTACCTTTGCCAATTTGATTTGTCCAGTCTATGTGAAGATTAAAGTCCCCCACAATTATTATATTGCCTTTGTTATAAGCATTCAATTATTTATTGCTTAATGCTCAGTCCAACAGTATAACTACTATTAGGGGGCCTATAAGCTACTCCCACCAGCGTTTTCCGGCCCTTATTCCTAAATTCTATCCACATTGATTCTACTTCTTAATCTTCTGAACTAAGATTCTTTCTCACTAATGTCCTTTTGTCATCCTTTACTATCAGGGCTACTCCTCTTCCTTTTCCATCGTGCCTGTCTTTTCAAAATACTGTGTACCCTGGAATATTAATTTTCCAACCTTGATCACCTTGTAGCTATGTCTCTGTAATGGTGATTAGATCTAAACCATTTATCTCTATTTGTGCTGCTAGTTCATCTACCTCATTACGAAAGCTTTGTGCATTCAAATAATGAGCCTTTAATTTTTTTTAACTACTATTCTTTGTAAGGACCTTATTCGCTGATGCACTATTACCGTTAAACTCCTGGCATAATCAACATTGGTGATAGCCCTGCAACACAGGAGTTCTGGAAAAAGAGCCCAGGGGCTGGAAGTACTGTTTTTCTCTATAGCAGTGCAAATGTGAGGGACTTCCACCAAAAACAGTTAATGTGGAATCTATTAACTGCTTCAAAAAGGAGCTGTATATATGTTTTCAGAAGTTGTAGGTTTCGACTGGAGTAATCAAACACTACACAGCACATAAAAAAAACCTGCATTTATATTGCACCTTTCAAGTCCTCAGGATAGTCACAGGAATTAATTAGTTTTGATATGTAGTCACTGCTGTTTTTTAGGCAAACGCAGCAGCCAATTTGCTCACAGCATGTCTTATGATAAGCAAAGGGAAACATTTCTACAGACAGTACTAAGCTGATAGAAGGAAAGAGTTGTCTATGGATAAATGTCCAGTAAATCTGTACCAGAGCACAGATTAAGTAGAACATGTTCCTTTCAGCAGAAAATCTGCTTCCATCAATAGCTAAAAGTAATCTAGAATTATATGTCCATGCAATCCTTAAAGTTGTTTTTCTTTGGTTCAGCTTGATATGTTAAGAAAGCAATAGTTGATTAATGAACAGAATATCTCCTAATTCAATTCAATGCGTTTCATTAAAAAAAGCAAGAAATAAAGTAGATATTCAACTCAAGCGAGAAACATGAAATAACTTTCTCCAACTCTGAGGCTGGCTAGCACTCCACCTAATGGATAATTAGTCTTACAGCATTAAACTGATGTTACCACACTCTCAGTAACATGAGAGCTATGCAACATATTAAGCAACCTGGAGCATGGTGAGCACCTGGGACATAGTGATCATACTTATGTGAGATTTAATACTGCCAGAAACGATTCTGGAGCTATGAGAAGTGTCTTCAGCAATATTAACTGGAAAACTAAACTTAAAAAAAGAATTGAATGCATTTTGAGCTATCTATTGTGGCATTTCACACAGGGAGTAGAATCTTCAATTGAAATGGGTAAGAGGGCAGTGCACGTAGATATAATTCAATTCCCATTTCACACATTCTGTCCTTACTTTTATATAGTGTTTTAATTTTATTATTTAAATAGCAAATTTAGGAAGCAATGAAGATGCATTTAGTGTATAAGAGTTTCTTTGCACTGCAGGCTATGGAACTGGGATAAAAACAAGAAATGCTGGAACCACTCAGCAGGTCTGGCAGCATCTGTGAAAAGAGAAGCAGAGTTAACGTTTTGGGTCAGTGACCCTTCTTCTGAGTTCCGAAGAAGGGTCACTGACCCGAAACGTTAACTCTGCTTCTCTTTTCACAGATGCTGCCAGACCTGCTGAGTGGTTCCAGCATTTCTTGCTTTTATTTCAGATTTCCAGCATCCGCAGTATTTTGCTTTTATGGAACTGGGAGATGCAATAACAGAGAAACCTGGGGGTATATGTGCATAAGTCATTGAAGGTAGCAGGGCAGGTTAGAGAGTGGTTAATAAAGCATACAGTGTCCTGGGTTTTATTAATACGGCCTAGAGTACAAGAGCAAGGAGGTTATGTTGAACTTGTATAAGATACTAGTTTGGCCTCAGCTGGAGTATTGTATCCAGTTCTGGGTGCTGCAATTTAAAAAAGATGTCAGGGCATTGGAGAGAGTACAGAAAAAATTCACAAGAATGGTTACAGGGATGAGGAACCGCTGCCTGGGCCGCTTTGGTGGGTGGGGGGGGGGGGGGCCTTCCAGTACTTGCCAGAGCGTGTCTCAATTTCATGGTGGTCTGCTGTGTCCTGCACAACCTCACACTAATCAGGGCGCAGCCATTGCCACCATGCCTTCGCCAAGATTGGAGGAAGAGGATGAGGAGGAGGAGAAAGGAAGAAGGCATTCAGGATCCCTTCACTCTGACCAGGCTGTCTTTGACTGGTTACTAAGACTCCGGTTCCCCGAAAATCACATTACCACATCACTGCTGCTCCACAATTCCCCGCCTTTCCATCCCTCTGCTACAGACCATTACAGCATCCTCTCAGCCAATATCTTCAAATAAAAGACACCACAAAAAAAATTCTGTAACAACTTTATTTAACAACATTTTCAATAATATATAGAAAAATGAACTATTCACCCTTGTGTATTCCCTTAGTGCCTGTCTTACGGGTGCCTTTTCTTCTCCTAGTGCTCCGATGCAGCACTAGCCCAGTGTCTGCAGCATGGCTGGTGGTAGGCTGCTGGCTTTGAGTGGGAGAAATTGCAGATGACCTTGTAGGACAACCTCAAGCAGCTCTGGGTTTTGAGGGCTTGGCTTCGGACTGCAATACTTTGGTATGGGTGGCAGTGGTCTGGGCTGGCTGGCTCAAAGGCAATAGCAGGGGCACTGACAAAATGGCAGTGGTAGAATGATGAATGCTGTCATCCTGACGGGACAGCAGGTTCGTGCTCCACAGAGTCATTGCTACTCCCCTGGGTGATGCCTCAGCAATCCTAGTAATCTGCTGGAGTACAGATTGCTGGGAGAACCTGCATTCCCTTTAAGCACTGGTATCTGCAGTCACAATGGCAGCAGTCTGAGCCTGCACAGCATCATGCTGGGCTTGCAATGGCACAAGCATGAATCTCATGACCTCAGTCTGAACTTCCAGTGCCCAACTCAGATGTTGGGTGGCTTCTGCCTGTGTTGCGATGGAAGCTGAGACATCGGCCACCAGACCTTGCATCACGGTTGGGTCTGCAAGTGCTCTCAGGGAGTTGACCACCACTTTCACACTGGAAAGGTTGGGATTTAAGCTCAGCACCAAGCCCTGAGCTTGACTCCTCCATGCTCCCTGGCAGTGACAACAGGTTCGGTGGTAGGCGTGCCAATGTAACAAGCCCAACAGCATTCTCCTGTATGCTGCTCCATCCAAGTCTCCATCTGAGTCCTCTGCAGCAGAACCCATCTGTGACCTTGCCCTCTGATGAGCTGTCACACATGCTATCTTTTCTCCCTACTCTGATTGCAGCCCACTCATGCCCGGTGACACACCATGTACTGATTCCGCCGCTAGACTGCCCTCTAAAGTACACGCAGTGCCAGTGTCTAAGCTGGCAACTGTAAATGTAAGATCAAGTGACCATGCTTTTTCATCTGGCATCTGTGTTGCTTGCACCATTCATGGTGAGGCTGCACTGGCTGGCCAGGCAGCAGGTCTTGGGTATCTGAAAGCAAAAATGCAGAAGGCAAAGCTTGGGTTGAGGGGAATGGGGTGGGGTGGAAAGCAAATGACCACGGTCACATCTTCTGCAGCTTGCACCTCATGCTAGACAGCAGGATGAGGCTGTTTAGGAGGTACATAAGGCAGGAACATATTAAGAACCCGAAAGATCTCAGCAACGCCAGAAGCAACAGCCTCATGACTGCTGGTTCGATTAAGTGGAGCACTGTTCCCTCCAAAGGTCCAGGAGATGCAGGTCGACCACCGGTTCACTGCTGCTCCCTGTGGTTATGTGCAAGCTTGTCCTGCAAGAGAGGGAAGAATGTCAATGGGTGTATTAGAATGTGTTTGCATGATGTGCCTGCCATAGTTGAATAGCTGGAGGTATGTGGATGCTGCCTACATCACATGTGTGAGGCAGGCAGCAGTGGTAAGTGAGTGAGGATGAGGTGGAACATCTGAACATTAGGCACGAGTCCTCATTGCTGATGGGATTTGGGCATTGAGAGCATGAGAGGTTGGTGGTACAGTGGGTTGAAGATGTTATTTGAAGATTTATTCACCGACCTTGACCACCCATGTGAGGTCACTGAACTTTTTTTGATGCTGCAGCCATGTCCTTGGGACCAAACTCTGAGAACTGATTTCCCTAGCAACCTGTTCCTATTGCCTTTGCAGGGTGTACTGAGGGCCTCCTGTGGAAACATCACTCTCTCCTCCTCTTGATCTCCTGCCCTAAGACCTCCAGTGCTGTGACACAGAACCAGGGGCCCTCTCTCTGGCCTTTGTTCCATTTGCAGTCTCTTTCCTTCCCTCAAACACTTTCTGATCGTTTCAGCAGCTGCTGGTAGAGGGGAAGGTTGCCTTTAAGAAGTGCAGGCTAGCTATGCATTCTTCGAGCCAGGTACGCTATTCGGCCTCCTGTTGAGGGTGCAGCCAGTCACGCCACAATCACTAAAATGAGCAGCCAGCAAGAAGTTTGGTGCTGCCTGCCTCAACTCAACCTGGCGCGGGATAGTTGTGCATTGCGATTCACGCGTCCGTGGATCGAATCAAACTTTTGGCCCTACCTTCTTTGTGCTTTAACGTCACTAGTTGGAGACTGACATTGACCTGCAAAACGTTTGTTGCCAGCCGACTGCTCCTGGACAAATGAGGGAGATTCATTAAAAAAAAGTATTTCACACTATTTCATTGTCTTTCATTCAGGCTAAGAAACGCCAGCAGAACTTAATTTACTTCAAGATTTTTTGCATGGTGCTTATCAATACGGAAGCAAATGTATGCTTGTCGGTTTAGCACTGTCTATTGCCGATACCTTCTTTCAAATCACCGCCCAGCTGCCCCTCCGAACTCTGGCTTCACTGGTGCAGTTTTGACGTAAATAACCGTAACCCTATCAGGCCAAACCACTCATACAGAGGAGGAAATTTGTATATTTTATTGCATTGTTTCAGTCATTGACCTCCATTCTCTTTTTTTCTGTGAACTATAACAGAATAGTAGTATAATCAGCTCAGTACATAATATTGTATTGGTGTGCTAGTTTAACAAAACTGAGCTATCAGAGATTGTTCGTGTACTTCCCCCTCCGTGTGATGGATGGGGCAGCGGAGAGCCCAAGCTGTGTCACAATGCTCCGTTCTCTGGTGTGGGTCTGACTGTCTTGTGCAAGACCCTGAGCTGGCGGAGAGCAGAGGACAATCCGAATTGCAAAGCACAGACACGGAGTACATAATCTAAAACCAATGCAGTGAAGTCTGCAAATTCAGTGGACAATTGCGTCATTATCGGGCACCAGTCGTAGAAAAAGAGAGTGCATACATTCTTCTGAAAGGAAAATGTAAGTTGGTAAATCTGGTCACAGCACTGTTTTCATTTTAATGCAGTTGAACGGCACATGCCTGAGGAAAAATAAGAGGCAGGCAGGCGATGCGACACCGTGCTTCTGATCGTGCTCGATGCTGGTGGTTTCGCTCGCTACATTTGTATAGAGCACGGTCGATGTCATTTTTGCTCCAATTTCTTTGTGCTTAGACCTTGGGTAGAATCCAGATTATAGTAAAATGAGCGTTGAATGTGGAGGGGTATGTGTTTCTCTTGTAGTCAGAATAAAACGCTGATTTATATCAGGAAGTGACATTTACTGACTTTATTCGAGAATGGACGAGTTTATTTATCATATTCAAACTAGAAAATTGTAAATTCACACTTTCACTTGATTTGCCGTCCGTTTTGTTTTCGATTTATCATGTTTTAAAGACATCGAATCATATTTCAGTAAACATAAATGTTTAGAACCTGGAAGTACTTTTTAATGAGTATATTTGGACTTTCCCTTTTGTTTCCACTCGATTTTGAGTCAATTTTTAAATTGAAAATTGCGCATTCACAGCTCCAAAGAACCGATGTTGCATTTGGACAAATATACAGATTCGAGTATCATATACCCCGAAATTAAGACAACAAATAAAATCTGTTGATTGATACATTGTTTCTTGAAGTTTTATTCGAGTAATTGGGGTATCGTCCGCAGGATAATTTTATCACAGCGGCATTTAATTAAACAAATATTGTTAACTCGAGCTGAGGTGGAAAATTAATATTTAAAACGTGCCTTCTCAATAATATAAGTATAGATTAACGTCGGTCGAAACTACCGTTTGAATATGGTGATATTTCTAGGTCGATTATGTACTGGGAAACAAAAGGTACTTGGATGTGTTTCTATTTAGTGCGAATCAAAATAAGATTGACGATAGTTGGTAATGCATTTGAACAATTTCAGTAATATTTTGTTTTGTCAAACCTACATTTTTGATCTCGGTGGAAACCCCGGACTGTTACATTACCATGAAATGGTCGTAATTCCAATCAAAAATAACCTTTTACGGCACTTTGGCTTTCGTGCTGGGCTTTGGTTTGTTTTTTTTTTGCAGAGTGGAACTCAAAAATTATTAATAGTCTGATGTGTTAATGCCGTTGGCCAAAAGACGATATTACAGTAACACCTTGTCAAGGTGGGTAACTCAAGAGTTGGGGAGCAGGGGGAGAAAGCGAAAGACGGAAAGCAGAAAACAAAGGAAGGATGAGAAAGGGAAAGGGGGATAGAGTAAAATAGAGGAAGGTGAACGACGGAGCGGCTACAACTGCCCTCGTACCACTCTCCCGAGCTCACTTTCATACACTTGAGACTGGGGTTCAGAAACAGGGACTCCACGGCGGGAGTTGTGTCTCCACTCTGCATCCATCCTGAGTAGCTAATCTCTGCTCAATACTGGCGAACAAATTGTGGTCAGTACCTCTGGTGGGAGGAGGTTTCGGGCAGGCATGGCATATCGGTCTTTAAATGGGCTATAATGTCCTCGGGGGAAACAAACGAGTAACGCTTCACCGTATGACTGGGCACAATGATTGAAGAGGCGACCCGACGTTTTATATGTACAATAGCTTTTAGCCACTCCCCGTTTGGATATCCACTGTTGATTTTGTGTGGTTCAGGGTTATGTTTATTCCCTCTCTGTTTAGGGCTAGCAATGTTTTTGAGCAGCAAAGAGCTAAAATAACCCTTCTCCAAATGGGGAAAATATCTCAAATTAAATTTATGTCGGAGGAGTGGAAAAACTGCTCACAGGGGCGTTAACTTATTGATTTTGTGAAAGGTCAGTTGGATTTTGTTTTTGCTTGCCTCAATGCAGTTTCAATTGCCGATATTCTAAAACTTAAAACGTGAAAGATGAGCACGTCTTTATAAATGGCGAAAGAAAATGAAGCAAGCTTCGGAGACCATGTACTTTTAAAAAAAAGACAAATCATAACGTTTCCTAGTGGATTATGCGAATTTTGTAATATTTTCGTGATTTATTGCACACCTGATAGTTTGACAAGTTCGTCTGACAGATGTGAGCCATTCGATCGTTATTAACGAAATAGTTTAATGCATTTGACTAAATAATGTATATCCAAGCCTATCATCGAGTTCCGCGGAGAAAGCCAGCTTTAAATACAATTCCTCTCTTTAGTTACATTGGTTATGCAATAATTTTAGTAATATTTAGACCAGACGCTCGATGAGGCTCATTCGTTTTTCCACATTTTTTAAATTCCTGATCCGTGCAATATATTTAGTATATAAAATACTACTCAGCATTGCAATGACAGTGAAATGAGTTCTGCAGTGCAAATCATACACACTTTTCAGCGTACCGTACCAAATACCGCCCTCCCTAATCACTGGTATGCATATTCCAAAGGTGAAGCTTTATGTTCCAACACTGCTATTTGCAGTTGTTGTCATTAGGCACTAATTTCTGAAGGTCATTGACCTGAAACGTTAACACAGTTTCTCTCTCTACATTTGCCGCCTGATCTGCTGAATATTTCCACAATTTTCTGCTTTTATTTAGTTTTCCACCACCCTTTCCTTTTGTTTTAATTTAAAACATGCTGTAATGTCCTAGGAATTAATTAGGCCCAAATTGACCGTATAGTGCAAGAATCATTAATCTATGATATTGGAAACTTAAGGTGCTTGTATTGAATGTTTGAAGAAATACATTTGTAAAGCTGCACATTTTCAGCTATTCCCCATTTAATCAATAGTTAATGTGTTAGTTTCTCCATTTATATGGCACCTTTAATGTAAAAACATCCCCAGATACTTCACAAAAGCATGGTCAGACAAAAAATGGAGACTGAGCCAAAGAAGGTGAATTTAGGAAGGGTGACTAAAAACTTAGTCAAAGAGTTGAGTTGGGTTGGCTCCTTAAGCTTGAGCTCATCCAAAACTTTCCTGCCTGTATTGTAACATTTTTATTAATTTATGGAATATGAGCATCGCTGGCAAAACCAGCATTTGTTGCCCATCCCTAATTGCCTTTGAAAAGGTGGTGGTGAGCCGCCTTCTTGAACTGCAGCAGTCCATGTGGTGTAGGTGTACCCACAGTGCTGCCGGGAAGGGAAACTTGTACTAAATCCCATTCACCCCTCACCAGTGTGCTTGCTGAGCTACATGAGTTCTCAGTCTAGTAATGCCTTGATTTTAAAGTTCTTATCCTTGATTTCAAATCCTTCCATGGCCTATCCATGTAACCTTCCCCAGCTCGACAACCATCAGATATTATTGCACTCCTCCAATTCTGGTCTCTTGCGCATCACTGATTATCATCTCGACACCATTGGTGGCCAAGCCTAGGCCTTAAGCTCTGAAATTCCCTTCTAAAACCTCTCTACCTCCCTCTCCTTTATGATGGTCCTTAAAATCTACCTCTGGCTAAACTAGTTTATTTTATAAAAGTTATGCAAAATAAATATATGGTGGAAAAAACCTTTCTTCTATTGTACAGTATTAACATCCTCAGCAATCTAGTTTTCAAATTCTCCTGTGTTTGCATATCATGGGCAATGAAAATAATGAAGTTAAGTTTCTTTATGTTGCAGTTGTCAATTCACATTTTGCTAGTTTGCAACTGATCTGCCATGAATGTTGTATATGTAAATAGTGTGGCATTACAATGGACATAATATAATTTAGAGCAAAAAGACTCATAGACCTCAGCAAAGTGAGAGATTTGCTTCAGACCTATTTAAACAACTTTAATGTGAATCTGTTCTATAAAAGAAAACTCAGCGTTTGGATCAGCTTTGTACCTTAATACATTAACTTAATTGGGGCCAGCTGTAAGTATAAATCCTGAGAGTTTGTGTTCAGTTAGAATGGTCCTGATGCCCAAATTCTGATTTTGTAGGGATTGCAGTGTTATGTAGCTTTTAACCTGAGCTCAGAATCACTCAACGTAACTGTCTGGGCCATAGCCAAAGCAGTCTTACTCCAAATCATCAATTTTAAAATCTGATTACAGATTTTTGAACAGTCGAACAATACAACTGTTTCTGAAAGATGTTGTGATACTGTAAGCTTTTTAATGCTGCATCATAACATAGAGTATGAGAAATGAACAGAACACTTTTTTGGATGTTAGAAGACAGAATTTTAAAAGACAATTCATTGTCCAGAACACTGAATAGAGAGATAATGTTTTCTTGTCCACTTGTAACAGCATGAAACCTTAAAGGTTTGCATGTTTAACAATATACAGATTGTGATTACCTGTTTTTCTTAAGTATAGTTTGAGTTTAAAAAATGCCTAAGATATAATTTTGCTAAATTTAAGTAAAGTTTACTTTGTGAAATTTTTTGGAGAGAGAAATTTTGCTCCTGTTAAGATTGGGCATGATATATATTTAAATGCAAATTTATGAGCAGAAATTTCTAATTCTCTGTTCACCATTATCTTCAAATGGTAACTGTCAAATCACAGAATCCTGCAAATGACATTTATTTCATTCAGAAATGCCAAAATTCTAGGTCTAGTTTTCACTTCAGAGAGCCAGAAAGATGTGCTGTTTTGAACCTAATAATCACTGCAGAATTCATCATTGACCTCAAGGTGATTTTTGGGTGGCATGAGTGTTACATAACTTGTAGAAGATTGAAGATTAGTGGTAATTTGAGAATGTTTTAGACATCTGTCATTCGAAGTTTGTGAAGGACACTGTGTGACTCCTCTCTCGGTTGACTGCCCTGTAAAAGACTCCCTCATTGGACAATAATCCTATTCCATTTGTTACTTTTCCCTATGGCACTCTGCAGCTAGGCTTTGGAGCAGTGAGATAATATTGGTGAGAAACAGCTGTGATGCAGCAAGATTACCCTTTCCTTATAGGGATACATACCTCCGTGTTTCATGTAGAAGACACATGAATTTGCCATAAAGAACACCAAGTAAGTCAACTAACATCCAAATTGTTTTGCATTGGTTTATCTTACGTACATTGAAGAAACATTTTGATAATGTTCCAGTTGTAATATGAAATTGAGCTTTGGTCTTAATTTCAGCCTTTGTAGCACAGAGAATATTTTTGCAAAGTTAACGTCAAGGTCAATACAGTGGCCAATTTGCGCACACAACTGTTCCATAAACAGCAAATATAAAAACAAAATCTTCCTTGGTGTTAGTTCAGGGATAAATGCTGGCCAGGAAAACTCCCCTGTTCTTCCTTGAGTAGTACCATAGGATTTTTATGTACACCTGAACAGACAGACGAGGTCCATGTTTAACATCTCATCTGAAACATGGCAGCACAGACAATGCTAAACTCCCTGTCAACCCAGATTATGTGCCCAAGTCATTGACTCCATATATCTATTTATCTGTTGTGAATGCTTGTCTGTGATGTCAACCAGCATATCAGCTGTTTCTGCCAGTGAACTTTATATGAAGATAAATGCTAACATCACTGAGACTTTCTGTTTGTACTTTGTGCATGCCAGTTTCAGATCAGCATATTCCCCTACTTAATGTGCGAAACACTTTGGATATTACTCGAGATTTACTTTACTTTTTATCGTCCCTTTCCACCATCTACTCTTGAAAGTTTTGCTATTCAGTATAATTTAATTCATAAGCCAAATTTTCAGAGATTTAAGTACTTTCAATGTGACTCATAGAAATCACAATACAGGAAGATACATTTGGCCAGTCCCATCTTTGCTGTTAATAGTTCTTTATCTGAAGTAGCTCATCGCATTCCATTTCCCTGCCCTTTCTCACAAGAACACAAGAAATAGAATCAGGAGTAGACCATAAGGCCCATCGAGCCTGCTTTGCCATTCAAAACGATCATGGCTGATCTTAGGATTCAACTCCACTTTCCAGCCTGCTCGTCATACCCCTTGATTCCCTTAGAGACCAAAAATCTGTTCATCCCAGCCTTAAATGTTTCAACGATGGAGCATCCACAACCCTCTGGGGTAGAGAATTCTCCTCATCTCAGTCCTAAATGATCGGTCCCTTAACCTGAGACTGTGGCTCCGTGTTTTAGATATCCCATCCAGTAGAAATAATCTCTTGGTGTCTACCCTACCCAGCCCCTTTAGAATTTTATATGTTTCAATGAGATCATCTCTTATTCTTCTAAACTCCAGAGAGTACAGGCCCAATTTACTTAGTCTCTCATTATGGGACAACCCCCTCATCCCAGGGACCAATCTAGTGAACCTTCGCTGCACTGCCTCCAATGCAAGTATATCCTTTCTTAAATATGGAGACCAAAACTGCACACAGTATTCCAGATGTGGTCTCACCAAAACCCTGTACAATTGTAGCAATACTTCATTATTCCTGTACACCAATCCTCTTGCAATAAAGGCCAACATGCCATTTACCTTCCTAATTGCTTGTTGTACCTGCATGTTAACTTTTTGCATTCATTGTAGAAGAACACCCAAGTCTCTTTGAACATCGACACTTACAAGTTGCACACCTTTTCAAAAAATATTCTGCTTTTCTGTTCTTCTGACCAAATTGCATAACTTCACACTTCCCTACATTATACTCCATGTTTCATCTTGTTGCCCACTCACCTTAACCTGTGTATATCTCTTTGCAGCCTCTTTGTGTCCTCCCCAGAGCTTACCTTTCCACCTTCTTTATATCATCAGCAAACCTAGATACATTACTCTCTGTCTCTTCCTCCAAGTCATTAATATAGATTGTAGATAGCTGAGGCCCCAGCACTGATCCTTGCGGCTCTCCACTATTTACTGCCTGCCAACTTGAAAATGCCCTGTTTATGCCCACTTGTTGCTTCCTGTCTGTTAACCAATCATCTATCCATGCTAATATATTACCCCTAACTCCATGAGCTCTTATCTTGCCTATTAACCTTTGTGTGGCACTTTATCGAATGCCTTTTGGAAATCCAGGTATGCTACATCTACTGGTTCCCCTTTATCTACCCTACTAGTTACCTCCTCAAAAAACTCTCATAAATTTGTCAAACAGGATTTCCCTTTAGTAAAACCATATTGACTTGTTCTAATCATACTGTACTTTCCTAAGTGCATTGTTAAGACTTCCTTAATAATAGATTTCAGCATTTGCCCAACGACTGATGTTCGGCTAACTGGCCTGTAGGTCCCTGTTTTCTCTCTCCCTCCTTTCTTGAAAAGCAGTGTATCATTTGCCAACTTCCAATCTGATGGGACCGTTCCTGAATCTCAGGAATTTTGGAAAATCATAGCTAGCGCATCCACTATCTCTGCATATCTTTTAGAACCCGAGGATATAGGCCATCAGGTCCTGAAGGTTTGTCACATTTTAATCCCTTGAGTTTCTCCAATACTTTTTCTCTCCTGATGTGAAATTCCTTAATTTCCTCACTCCTTTTAGCCCCTAGGTTACTGCCTATTACCAGTACGGAACTTGTGTCTTCTACTGTGAAGACAGACGCAACATTTTTATATTCTTCTTTACAAACACTTTTAAATGTTCTGTGCTGCAGTAGTCACTTGTGGTAAAGCATTCCATGTTCTCATAACCATTTGGTTAGAATTGAGGAGCAAAAAAAGTATGATCATGTTACTAGGGATATTCTACAGGCCTCCAAATAGTGAGAGCGAGATAGAGGAGCAAATCTGCAGGGAACTCACAGAATTATTAAGTGGTTATATTAGAAGACTTTAATTACCCAAATATCGGTTGGGATAATTTTAGAGTAATGGGTAAGGAGGGGAAGGAATTTTTGAAATGTGTTCAGGAGAACTTCTTTGATCAGTATGTTCTCAGTCTAACTAGAAAGGAGGCATTGCTGGATCTGATGTTGGGAAATGAGTGGGCCAAGTGAACCAAATGTCTGTGGGAGAGCAATTGGGTAAGAGTGATCATCATATCATATGGTTTCGACTAGTAGTGCAGAAAAGCAAGGAACAAAATAAGGTAGATTGTCTAGATTGGAAGAAGGCTAACTTCAACATGATGAGAAGGGTAGAATGGCACCAAAGACTGACAGGAAGAGCTGTATCAGAACAATTTAATGAAGAGATGCTTCAGGTACAGGCTAGGAACATTCGAACAAGGGTGAAAGGTAGGAGAACCAAGAATGGGGCTCCTTGGATGACGAGGGGGATAGAGATTATGAAGAAACAAAAAACGAAGGTATATGATGCATGTCAGGTGAGCTCAGCAAGTTGAGAATCAGGCCATGTACATTAAGTTGAGAGGCGAGGTGAAGAGGAAAATAAGACTGGCAAAGAGACAATATGAGAATAGACTGACAATCAACATAAAAGGGAACACAAAGATCTTCTACTGACATGTAGATAGTAAGCGAGTAGAAAGAGGTGGAGTGGAGCCTATGAGGGACAACGAGGGTAATATATACTTGGAGGCGCAGGGCAAGGCTAATATACTTAATGAGTACTTTGTGTCAGTGTTCACTAAGGAAGTGGAATCTGACAAAATATTGGCAGAGGCAATGGATAGGATAAAAATTGAGGGGGGTGGGGGGAGGTACTAAAAAGGCTGGCTATGCTTAGGGTTGATAAGTCACCTGGTCCGGATGGCTTGCATCGCATCCTGGATTGCTAAAGGAACTGGGGATGCAGATAGCCGAAGGGCTTGCCATAATCTTCCAATCATCTCTGGATATGGAGCAATGGCCAGAGAATTGGAGAGTGGCAGATATGACACCCTTATTCAAGAAAAGGTGCAATGACAGTCCAGATAACTACAGGCCAGTTAGTTTAACATCAGTGATGGGTAAGGTTTTAGAAACTATAATCAGGGAAAATATCAATGGACACTTAGTGAGGTTCAAGTTAATTAAGGATAGCCAGCATGGATTTGTAAAAGGCAGATCATGCTTGAGTAATCTAATTGCATTTTTTGATGAAATAAAGAGAAGGTTGATGAAGGGAATGCAGTGGATGTTGTTTATATGGATTTTAAGAAAGCATTTGTTAAGGTACCACATAAAAGGATGGTTAGCAAAATTGAGGCTCATGGAATAAGAGGGTCAGTGTCCAATTGGATAGAATATTGGCTTGGGGACAGAAAACAGCGAGTCATAGTAAGTGGTTACTTTTCAGACTGGAGGATGGTAGACAGTGGTGTTCCCCACAGGTCACTGGGAGCACTAGTACAATCTCAACATTTGCTGATGACACAAAACTAGGAGGTGTGACAAACAGTGGGGATGATCTGAACCGCCTGCAACAGGACATAGATAGGCTAACAGAATGAGCAGAGAGGTGGCAGATGGAATTTAATACTGACAAGTGTGAGGTGATGCATTTTGGCAGAAGGAATAGGGAGAGGCAATATATACTTAATGGCACAGTTCTAAAGAGTGCAGGAACAGAGGAACCTGCGGATGCATGTGCACAGATCTTTGAAGGTGGCAGGACATATTCAGAGAGTGGTTAGTAAAGCATATGGGATCTTGGACTTCATAAATAGAGGCTTTATAAAGCTCTGGTTAGGCCCCAAGTAGAATATTGCGTCCAGTTCTGGTCACCACACTTCAGGAAGGATGTGAGGGTCCTTGAGAGGGTGCAGAGGAGATTTACCAGAATGGTTCCAGGGATGGAGGATTTTAGTTACAAGGTTAGGTTGGAGAAGCTGTGTTTGTTCTCCTTAGAGCAAGGAGATTGAGCAGAGATTTAATAGAAGTGTAGAAGATTATGACAGACTTGGATAAGTTAGACAAGAAAAAACTGTTTCCATTAACAAATGGTACAAGGACTAGGGGACGCAGATTGAAGGTTTTGGGCAAAAGATGCAGGGAGAATATGAGGAAGCACTTTTTTATGCAGTTGGTGGTAATGACCTGGAACTCACTGCCCACAAGGGTGGTGTAAGCGAAGACAATCACGGAATTCAAGAGGAAGTTGGATGGCCCCCTGAGAGAAATAGACTTGCAGGGCTATGCGGATTGAGCCGGGGAGTGGGACTGACAGCATAGCTCCGTGGAGAGCTGGCATGGACTTGATGTGCCATAAATTACTCTATGACTCTAACACTTAAGGGCCTCAATTGGCGGGAGCTCGGGAAGGCTGTTCACAGGCCTTGCCGCCCCGGACTTAATTTTGGTGGAGGCTGGAAGATGATGGGGTTCCCCACCACCACCATCCAGCCTGATTATATACTCTCCGCACCTTCAAAACTGCCATGCGGGGGGCAAGCATAAAGTTCACCCCATGATTACTATTTTCCATTCAGTTCCTTTAAAGTGGCATGAACATTTCAGTAATTGTGTTGCTCTATTGAAATTGCTCAAACTTCAATTTTCTACTGAAATATATATTTCCTGGTATATGCAGACAATTTCTTGATAAACTGCAGTGCTGATGTGCAATAAAATAAAAGTAAAATACTGCAGATGCTGGAAATCTGAAATAAAAACAAGAAAGTTCTGGAAATACTTAGCAGGTCTGGCAGCATCTGTGGAGAGAGAAGCAGAGTTAAAGTTTCAGGTCAGTGACCCTTCAGCCCATTTCCTGCACCTCGACCCTCACCCCTTCCCCTCCCTCCCAGAACCGTGACAGGGTTCCCCTTGTCCTCATTTTCCACCCCACCAGCCTCCAGATCCAAAGGATCATCCTCCGCCACTTCCTCCACATCCAGCGTGATGCCACTACCAAACGCATCTTCCTCTCCCTTCCCCTGTCAGCATTCCGAAGGGATCATTCCCTCCGCGACACCCTGGTCCACTCCTCCATTACCCCCACCATCACGTCCCCTTCCCACGGCACCTTCCCCTGCAATCGCAGGAGGTGTAATACCTGCCCATTTACCTCCTCTCTCCTCACTATCCAAGGCCCCAAACACTCCTTTCAGGTGTAGCTAGGTCAGTTCTGAAGAAAGGTCACTGACCTGAAACGTTAACTCTGCTTCTTTCTCCACAGATTCTGCCAGACCTGCTGAGTATTTCCAGCATTTATTGTTTTTAGTGCTGATGTGCAAGGTGTTTATCTCTTTGTAAACATCATGGATCAAGGAAAGGTAGTTGACTGGCAAGTACTGGCATGAAATAAAATAAAATTCACGCATATAAAACCGAAACAAAAAATATCAAGAGGAGAATTCAAAGTGGTAATCTATTTCAACCTTCATTTGAGTGGTTTATTCTGATGTCTGTATTACTTGATTATGTTGCTGCTTTGTAATTTTTTCCAGGTATCAATTTTTCTATTATATCAAAGAAATTGTAACATTTTGTTTAGTCTTATGTTATGAGTAAAAAATCGTTCTTGGCAGTGTATGGAAGACATGTCAATTTGTGGAGTTAACCTTTGTTAATTAAATTTCTTAACTGACACTGAGCAGCCACTTAGTGGATGATGGGGTTGACTGACCATGTGACTTTGTAAAGAGAATAAGAGGTAATTTTAGATATTACACATTTAATTCTTATGTAACGGTTATATTTGATCAAAAATGCAATTGAGTAAGCTTGTAGAAGCTATTTAAGTAAGTTTAATCAACTTTCACAGAAGCATTGGAATAAATTACATGGGTTTATGCTTGCTGGAGACTTGGAGATTATTTGATTCAGGTATTTAAGATTACTATGGGTGTGAACATTATACAAAACTAGTGTTTGATGTGATGTGATTTGATGTGATGAGGTCACTTGGATTTAGTTGCCAAAGTTAGAAACTGAGGAAATGGAGGCTGAGGTTGGATGAGGGGGAAGATTTACTTTTCTCAGGATGATTTACATGTGTAACTGGATACAAGGGCAGGTAGTGGAGGCTGATTCCTTCTAGTCCTTCAAGAAGGCATTAGATGGATTACTGGAAAACACAGTCATCATGGCATGTGGAAGGTAAGAATACATTATTTCTGGATAAATATTAATGGTACTGAGGCGTGTTTGATTACCCATGAGGGGTTGAAGAGGAGTTTTTGAAAGAAAGAAAGACTTTCATTTATATAGTGCTTTTCCACTAGATGTTTCAAAGTGATTTTGAAGTGTAGTCACTGTTGTAATATAGGAAACGCAGCAGCCAATTCGCACACAGAGAATTTCCACAAAGAGCAATGTGATAATGACCTGATAATCTGTTTTTGTGATATTGATTTGAGGGATAAATATTGGCCAGGACACCTCTCCTGCTCTTCTTCGAAATAGTGCCATGGGATCTTTTGCATCCACCCGAGCAGGAAGATGGGGGCCTCAGTTTAATGTCTCATCTGAAAGACAGCACCTCCGACAATGCAGCATACCCTCAGTACTGCACCAGAGCATCAGCTTAGATTTTTTCAAGCCTGGAGGGGGACTTGAATATGGAACTCTGTGAGTCAGAAGTGAGAATGCTACCAGCTGAGCTACAGCTAACACACTTTGCCAGAAAACGCTAATTAGCTACAGATCTATGTTTTCATCTCACTCAGGTGGTGATCTGGGGAGGGATGGTTGGTGCATAGAGATGGAATTACCCAATGAATGGGGGTGATGGGTGAGCATGTATGGGCTTGATGGCCTTTTTTGCCCTAATTTATAAAGGTGAAGATAAATAAATCTTTTATCAGATTAGTACAAATTATTTACTCCTCCGATTTTCTTGTCCTTAGTTGATGACGTATTGCAACAAAAGTGCTTCTATATTTTTTGTTACGTATATGTTTTTGAGGAATTATATTTAAATTGCGGAGATGGATTTGTTGGAAGGCTGAAGATTTCATAGAAGCTGGATTTTACTTTGTTGTTGACAGTTCATTGAAAGGACACTGAGATGTTGTTTAAAACAGCCTCGCTGGAAGTCATGTGCTTTAAGCAATAAACAACAGAAACCTTGATGACCTGGGGAAGATGTTTACAGAGAATTGACAGGTTAAGATTTATAGGGGTCAGGAGCTTGACTCTTGAGATATTGTTTTTGATTTCGCTTTGGACAGTGTGTTGGGATGTGAACTGTTTGAAGACAGTTGGAGAAAACCAGTCAAGAGAGCAGCCACCATCAGCTCACCCTCTTCCATCTCTTTGAGAACTTCTTGAGAATCAAATGTAAGAAATCGAGAAACTGATGTTGCATTTCTCCTGAAAAGCCTGCCAGAAACTCCTGATGCCGCATTTCTCCTGGAAAGCCTGCCAAACTGGTCCTCAACATCCCTTGAAAAGAACTGCTTTAGAAAGATCCCAGTGACAGCTATCTATGCGCATTTGAGATGTCAATGAGTGGATTTTTTTGAGTATGCAACACTGAAATACTAATCTGATTATGTTAGCTCGCTGGAGGACCTCATGTCTCTTTTATACAGTCAGGAATAACTTCCCCAATGGTTCAGTATGTAAACAAATGACAGAGCTATTGGGGAGCAATTCCTGACTATCTAATTTGAGACACAAGGTCCTTTAGTGAGCTAACATGATCTGATACTGAGACATACAGATCAGAAAAGTTTTATCCCTCATTTATGTTGAGCCAGATAATCCCACCTGGGGTAGTGGTGGACACTACAATTGGCCTCATCATCCCTGGAATAGGGAGAGAAAAATAACTAGGTTTTTTGCTCTTGATTGTTCTTTAATGGCTCTTACCAGAAGCTGCATGACTGTGGATGTCAGGTAAAGACAATTCGTGCTGAAATGTGATGCTACCCATGATGAATAGCTCAATAACACTCATTTGTTCTGCCAACACTAAGAATGATCACTCAGGATAGATACTGGTGGATTGACAATCTCCGTAGCACCAGTTTGAATGAAGGACAATTGGGTTTTTCACCTAGCACTAGATGACAACCTGACAGTTAGGCATGCTTGTTCAGAGTTGAGACCTTAATGGCAACAACATCAACTTAGATTTATAATATTCAAATAAAAGAATGTCTCTGAACAACCTACAGGGTGGGAGAAGTGGATGTCGTAAAGTAATGAAAGAAACTTTGAGGAAAACTGAAGGCATGGAAAAAAGGTGTTTAGGAGGCTTTTGAAGGCAAGGAGAGAGATGGTATACCAAAGTGATTTTGGAATGTAGGGCACAATGGCTGAGAGTGGAATGGTGGAACTGGAAAATAAGCAGTAATCAGAGTCAGAGGATGTGGAATGGAATGTAGGTTGGAGAATGTTTCCCAAATAGAATGTGTCTCAAGCGTGGAAAGATTTGAAAATGAGGATGAGGATTTTGAAGTCACTTTGTTGGTGCACAGGGAGCGAGTGAAGATAGGTAAGGATGGAAATGATAAATATGTGTAAATTCATGGAATAGGATCAGGATCAATTGGAGTTTCTGAAGAATGGAAATGGCTTGGCTGCTCAGCTGCTCATTAGGGGATCTCAATCCTCAAGATGATGAAGACATGAGTAAGGATTTCAGTTAGAAAATGGGCTCAGATAGGGGATACGTAGACAGTGTATGAGGAGGAATGTATCAGTCTTGGCAATGTACTGAATGTGAGAAAGTAAATTTCACCTCAGTGTATGTAACAAAGAATGTGCACCATCGAGCTCATTCTGAAAAGCAGCTCGGGAGGTTGATGAAGGTAATTCTATGTAGGTGCTGGTATTAGTGAAAGAGGATGCTTCAGTTTGTCAATTATGAGCTGTAGGAAATGTCTGTTCATGCAGGACTTGATGTTAGACAGGTGTTCAGATAGCGCTACAGTATACTTAGAGACAAAATGGTTGCGGGGATGAGGTGGAGTTGGTTGTTGTCAGTGTAGATATGGATTTTGTTGATTGTATCTGTTTGGAGTGATGAGAATATCCACATCACCATCTAGACTATCTTAGGAAGTTACCTAGATGATAGAAAAGCACATTATAAGCTGCAAGTTATTCAAGTTTGTGAATTAATAGAGCTTGACTTAAGAAGGAGATTGCTGTACAATACAGGACTTGCTTCTCATCAGTGATTACTCAAAATTATACTGTGAAAAAAGGTTCCTTATTGAAATCTATTAGTGTCTCCATTTGTTAATAAACATAGTAGAGTGAGAAATAAAAATGAGAAATGCTGGGAATACTCAGCAGGTCTGGCAGCATCTGTGGAGAGAGAAGCAGAGTTAACGTTTCAGGTCAGTGACCCTTCATCAGAACTGGCAAAGGTTAGAAATGTAATCGGATTTCAGCAAAGAAAGCTGGAGTGGGGCAAGAAATAACAAAAGTAAAGGTGTTAATAGGACAGGGTCACGGAGAATAACTGAGCAGAAGGTCATGGAGCAAAGGCAAACGGTATGTTAATAGTGTGTTGAAAGATAAAGCGTTAGTGCAGAGAGGGTGTTAATGGATGGAAAAATGAACAGTCCTGGCCCAAAGCACAAACATGAAAAAAACAGTGGCAGGCACATAGTAAGAAAATTGAACGATGAAAACAATGAAAATAAAATAAAAAAGAAAATAACTGAAAAATAAAAAGGTGGGGGGGGGGGGTGGGGGGGTTTGTCATGGTCTGAAATTATTGAACTCAAGGTTCAGTCGGGCAGGCTGTAGTGTGCCTAATCGGTAAATGAGATGCTGTTCCTCGAGCTTGCATTGATGTTCACTGGAACACTGCAGCAAGCCCAGGACAGATATGTGGGCATGAGAACAGGGGTGTGTGTTGAAATGGCAAGCAACCGGAAGCTCGGGGTCATGTTTTCAGACAGAGTGGAGGTGTTCCGCAAAGTGGTTACCCAATCTGCGTTTGGTCTCACCAATGTAGAGGAGACCACATTGTGAGCAGCAAATACAGTGTACTAAATTGAAAGAAGTACAAGTAAATCACTGCTTCATCTGAAAGGAGTGTTTGGGGCCTTGGATAGTGCGGAGAGAGGAGGTAAAAGTGCAGGTATTACACCTCTTGCGATTGCACGGGAAGGTGCCATGGGATGGGGACGAGGTGTTGGGGGTAATGAAGGAGTGGATCAGGCTGCCGTGGAGGGAACGATTGCTTCGGAATGCTGACAGGGGAGGGGAGGGGAAGATGTGTTTGGAAGTGGCATCACACTGGATATGGCGGAAATGGTGGAGGATGATCCTTTGGATGTGGAGGCTGGTGGGGTGGAAAGTGAGGACAAGGGGAACCCTGTCGTGGTTCTAGGAGGGAGGGGAAAGGGTGAGGGTAGAGGTGCAGGAAATGGGTCAGACACGCTTGAGGGCTCAGTCAACCACAGTGGGGGGGGAATCCTCAGTTGAGGAAAAAGAAAGACATATCAGAAGCGCTGTCGTGGAAGGTTGCATCATCAGAACAGCTGCGTCGGAGACTGAGAAACTGGGAGAATGGATTGGATTCCTTACTGGAGGCTCAGTGTGAAGAAGTGTAGTCAAGGTAGCTGTGGGAGTCTGTGGTCTTACAAAGAATATTAGTAGACAGCCTATCCCCAGAGATGGAGACAAAGAAGTTGAGGAAGGGAAGGGAAGTGTCGGAGATGGACCATGTAAAGATGAGAGAAGGGTGGAAATTAGAAGCAAAGTTGATAAAGTTTTCCAGTTCAGGGCGGGAGCAGGAAATGGCATCGATACAGTCATCAATGTACTGGAAAAAGATTTGGGGCCTGAGTAGGACTGGAACAAGGAATGTTCGACATATCCCACAAAAAGACAGGCATAACTAGGACCCATGTGGGTACCCATAGCAACACATTTTACTTGAAGGAAGTGAGTGGAGTTGAAGGAGAAGTTGTTCAATGTGAGAACAAGTTCAGCCAGGCGGAGGAGGGTGGTGGTGGATGGGGACTGGTTGGGCCTCTGTTCAAGGAAGAAGCGGAGAGCCCTCAAACCATCTTGGTAGGGGATGGAGGTGTAGAGAGATTGGATGTCCATAGTGAAGAGGTGGTTGGGGCCAGGAAACAGGAAATTGTCAAAATGACGTAGGGCGTCAGAAGAGTCACGGATCTAGGTGGGAAGGGACTGGACCGGGGGGTGGGGTGGGGAAGATAGAGTCAAGATAGGAAGAAATAAGTTCAGTGGGGCAGGAACAGGCTGAGACAATGGGTCTGCCGGGACAGTCCTGTTTGTGGATTTTGGGAAGGAGGTAGAGCGGGCTGTCCGGGGTTGCGGGACTATGAGGTTGGAAGCTGTAGAGGGAAGATCTCCAGAGGAGATGAGGTCAGTGACAGTCTTGTGGACAGTAGCTTGATGTTCGGTGGTGGGGTCATGGTCCAGGGGGAGGTAGGAAGAAGTGTCTAAGAGTTGGCGCTGAGCCTCTGCAAGGTAGAGGTCGGTATGCCAGACAACAATAGCACCACCCTTGTCTGCAGGTTTGATGATAATGTCGGGGTTAGACCTGAGAGAACGGAGTGCAACAAGTTCAGAGGGAGACAGGTTAGAGTGAGTAAGGGGGGCAGAGAAATTGAGACGGCCGATGTCTCGCCAACAGTTTTCAACAAAAATATCAAGAGTGGGTAATCGGCCAGAGGGAGGGGTCCAGGTAGAGGGAGAATGCTGGAGGCGTGTGAATGGGTCTGCTGGTCGGGGGAGGACTCCTGGTCAAAGTAGTGAACCCGGAGGTGAAGGCGACAGAAGAAGAGCTCAACATCATGCCGAGCGCGAAATTCATTGAGGTGGGGGCGTAAGGGGATAAAAGTGAGACCTTTGCTGAGTACAGGACATTCAGCGTCAGAGAGTAGCGTGAGAATGTGTATGTACAGATGCTTTAAAAACAAACGTCTAATCTGCTCCAATCTGCTCCACATATGAAAAAAAGTTCAAACAAATCTAGATGTACAACATTAAAGTGTTGAGCACAAAATCTAGACACACTCTAGTGTAGTAGTGAGGGATTGCTGTGCTGTCTGACATGCCGTCTGCCTTTCAGGTGGACTTAAAGATCCTATGACACTATTTCGAAGGAGAGTTCCAGCCAATATTTAACCCTCATTCAGTACCATTAAAACAAATTACCTGGTCATTATTACATTGCTGTTTATGGGACCATGCTACGCTCAAATTGGCTGCCATGTTTGCAAGACTTCAACAGTGTCCACACTTCAAAAGTACTTCATTGACTGTAAAGTGCTTTGGGACATCCTGAGGTCATGAAAGGTGCAATATTTATGCTTTTCTTTTATTCTTAAGTGTAACATTTGCATGATTCATTTCATCCCCATCATGCTTACTGAGATGGAGACAGTTGCTTCATTTGTGGTACATACTAAAATTTGTTGCATGTGTGCATTCTCCCTTCTCTATTCTGTTTAAGAGCAGGCCATGAACAACATTATATCTGAGGTCATGGTCATAATGTATGAGTATTATAGTGAGGGCTGGTGAAAATATTTTTATGTTAATGCTTATTTCCTTCACATACTGTTCTTTAATGTGGCAAATTGCAGAATATTTGACTTATATTTTCACAGAACTGCCGATTTGCAGAAATTTTTCAGCAAGGCAGGTCAGATTTCCCTCTGCATCCTCACTTTGCTGTGCCAAAAATTAGGAGATTTTGTGTGCAAGCTTCACTGCATATATGTTTTGTTTGATGATATATGTATAATATGGTTGAATTTTATTCCCTTTTTAAAATTGGTAAAGACAGATTTAGAATACAAGGTTGTATATTGAAGAAAAAAGTGCATAACTATCGGTTTTAAGAATAGTGAATTGTGGAATATTTTGTAAGATTATGAGTACAGCTGTCCTCCATAAAAAGTAAGATATTAAGTATTAGTGAGCTGGTTTATGAAGAGAGGGCTGCCCTAGGCAGTTGAATGCAATCCTTATTGAGGTGTGAATAATTATTGCAAGACATTTAATGAATCAAAAATCGTTTTCAATTTGTGAAGCAGCTGGAGTGAAGAGACAGTCATTTCTGAAGCAGGTGTTTGTAAGCTGGTGACATTTTTTGAAAAACAGAGAGGGGATGTGGTAGGTGACAGTTTTGTTCCTCAGGATATATCTATTTAAAGTTCTTCAGAATTATTGATATTTTTGGGGTGGGGGAGACGTGGGGAATGAAGAAAGTGGTTAAACAAACCAGATGGTCTTCCCATCCTCATCTTAGTTGCAGAGCTAATGTTATTTCCACCTTTTTCTCTGAGATAGATTCACAAAATGTGATTGTCAGCATTCCTCCTCCCCTCCCCCTCCTTATTTTGGATCACTGCAGGATCCAGACATGTTGGAGCCATTTTTCTTTCACAGTTGAGCCAAGTTTGAAAAAAAAACCTTGGCTGTTTGGCTTTGATGACACTTTTTAAATGTTGTTCCATATTTCACTTGAACATCTCTGAATCTCATTTAACAAGAGTAAAGGGAATCACAGAGCAAATGATGAACAGATAAAGCTGATGCACAACACATCTTTCTGGGGGATATTTATTTTACACAGGAATTCAAGTAACAAGAGCTTGAAACAGTCACGCCTCATGATCAGTGGTGAACAGGGGAATCAAAATCTCCATTAGCAGGATAAGAAAGTGGTCATTAATCTACTTGACATGACATATCGCCATGTAATTGTTAGCTACATCTCATTAATTAAAAAAGTTCTGCATTGTTAAATGGTACACTTTAAAACTAACACAGCAGCCTATGTATTGCAGCGAGCTCTAATACGTCCTTGTTAGCTACCTACCTATCTATCTATATATAATATGTCTTTTATTTATATTATATATATTAAAGCTTTAGTCATGCAAATATTTCCTTTGAATGTTGCTAGGGAGCAGAAAATGCTGATTGTTTTTTTCAGACAAGGAGGGAGATGCCACTTGAAACACAGGCCATCTGTCCTGAGGGGATTGATTTCCTGTGAGCAGGGCTTTGTTGCTGGAGGACAATTGATGGTGTTTATAGATAATACTGATCTTGATGACATTGTACTCGACCAATGTTATATTAAATATACAAACTACGAAAGATGCAATTTTGGATAGATGCCATAAAGCAAGGACCCCTCCTCGCAATACTCATAATAGGTTTTCTGACATTACTCGGCATAATGTTTGCTTCTGCTATCCGATTCATGATTCCCCCTCCCCCATCCTGGTGAAATGTGTGGTAGCCCTTGGGTGCAAAGATGCCTGGGAAGTTTACATAGGAGAGAGCCATCCTGTTTGGCATGGATGATCAGGAATGAGGTTAGAATAGCCCATAGCTGTCATTCAGGTTTTGTTTGAAAGGCTGTGAGCCTGCTGGGAGCAACAAAGGTGGGAGGGGAAGTTGGGAGGGTGCGGGTAGCTGCTTATAAAATCTGTATTTTGAGACTGCAAAACTCAAAATGACATTGAATTTCTCGATCTGTCAGTTCTTCACTGTCCTAGTGCAAAGAAGCACTTTGGTTGTACTTTTTATTGTCAATCAATTGCTTTTTTAATCAAAAGTTTTCAATTTAGAACTTTGAAAGAGCATTTTTCTCTAAACGGTGACTTTTTGCTTTAGGAAAGTCCTGTTTATGTTATGGTTTTCGATGTGTATTTGTTGTGTACAGGCATCTATCTATTTACCAAGAACTAACTTGTTAATATTGCTGAGATTTTTTAACACCATTAATGCTCAGAAATAAAGAAATGTGCCTTAAAATGAAAAATTCCATTTCTGGTCAGTTCTGCATTAGTCAAATTCAGTTATTGAAGCAACCGTGCTAAAACTGGCCTCAGTACCCTTGGACTAGAAGGGAAGAAAAATCAGCCAGATTTCCATTTCTGAATACAATCCAGTTATCCTATTTGGAAGGTGTATATAATTGCCTCTTTCTTGGCCTCTTAAATTGGAATCTGGGAGATTGACATCTGTGAATCAGGTCCTGAGATTTACACTGCTGAATCTAGCTTCTTTGTCTTGTCAGTTGACTTGCAGTTACAATTTTTGGTGAGTTTGAAGATTGGATAACTCTTGACTCTCGCTGACCGGACTCATGTGTGAATAATGGACCATTGGTAAATATACTTCAGGGTTGTGCTGCATATATGACTAAGTATTTTCAGGAAAGGCAGACAGGATGGGTCGGGAGGAGCGGGTGCTGGGGGATGCCAGGGATAAAGAAATTGTAATTGTAGCCAGCTGCTCCAGTGCACTTTGTGAAGGTGTGGTTGTGTTAATGCAGGCTCACACTCGTAGTTCTTGATTGGAAACATGCTCCATCATGTTTATATTGAGAGAGTATAAAATAAAAAAGGGAACTGCTAGTCTCCTTGTGTATCTCCTACATTGTGGTGCCCATTGCTTATAACATTATTTCCCGCACAATGAGCAAAATTTCTGTTGTAATAAATTGTTTTGGCTAATGAAACATCATATTTTCTGTCTGTATTTATCCAATTATAATGGATAACAAAGATTGTTATGTTGCTCCAAAAAGAACTCAAGTTTAATCAAGTTTAGGATTGCCTTTTCCCCATCCCCCAATGACACAGCAAGTATATCTAGTGCATAGCTAAGCCATAAAGACACAGAAGCTCCTAAATTTAAATTGCCCATTGCCCTGAGTTGGTTGATCTTTGGTGCAATGGACTAAGACTTACGCATGAATAATGATCACTTGGGGAAAAAAGCCACGAGGGTGTCATATGCCCCTGAAGCTGTATCCCAGGGATACAGAAGACGCCTTCAAGAGGGGAGAGGAGAAAAATTTGGTAAGAAGCTAATGTGAAAAGAATGTCTTGCACTCCTGCATCACAAATGGAGAACATGTTAGAGGGTTATTGGGGGGGTGGGGGCAGGCGGGCAGGGTGGGGAGAGGAGGCTCATGTAGAGCATATGCACCACATGGATCATTTTTTCTGAATTGCCTGTTTCTGGGCTGTAGATTCTATGTAAGGTACTTATGAAAGAGTTGCTTTCAAAGAGTACATTAACACTCCTTTTAAATCATTTTGAAGTCATGGTTTTCCTTCCTTACTTGTATCCTTTTCCCTCAGGAGCATGCTGTTATACACAGCTATTGAAAAATAGTTTAAATACCTATTTTATTCCTCTCTGTTTTTCTCCTGTGTGATGGTTATGGGCTACACGAAACGCTTTATTTATAACAATATGATTTAAATCAGGGCTATTGTGATGAAAGGGTGAACTTGCATTTATATAGTGTCTATCGTCCTTAGAACATGTCAATCCACATCAGTCAATTAATTATTTCAAAGTGTAGTTAGTTATGTAGGCAAATTTGGAACGCAATTTGCATACAATAAGTTACCACAAACATAGATGAAGATTAAATGACTAGTTAATCTGTTTTTGGTGGTGAGTTCCCCTGCTGTTCTTTGAAATGTGCCTCAACAGGCAGATAGGACTTTGATTTACCATCTGATCTAAAAGATGACACCTCTGACAATGCAGCATGCTCTCAGTACATCTTGTGCTCAACTGGGGTTTCAACCCACAACCTTCCTGATACATAACCAGAGTGCTTCACTGAGGAAAGCTGACACTTGTAGGGGAATATTGGCTTTGAACTCATCCTGTCTGTAGTGCATTGCCGTGAAGCTCCAATATTCTGTATCGCCATGTGTCCTGGTTTTAATTTGTCAGTCCTAGAATATTTGTTGTTCAATTTCCAACTGTAACAAATTGAGGAATGGATATGAATTTTAGAAACATGTGCACAAAGAAAATCTGATAAAGGTCTCTGAAACCAGGTAAAACAAGACTAATTGTACACTATGTTCACTGAGCAGTAGAGAAATAATGCTATATCAGACCTTTAATAGCTGCAATTTTGTCTGTGTTTATGTCAGGAAAGGGATACTGTTTTCAGAATCTGTGGCTTTTTTGGATTCTGATTTGAACAATGTAATATTAAGACTCCTAATTATTGTTGTAAATCACTGAGATACACTGAGGAATCACTGAGGTTTTATTTTCTTTAGAGATCTCTTTTCAATTTGTGTATCTGATTTTGAACAGCACTTTACTACCATCCATCTTTGATGAGACTTAGATTTGAACTAGGTCGCTTTTGTAACAAGAGGGCAAAGGGCATATGTTTGCAAGGGTGAAATTTAGTTGTTTAGTGATAAAACCTAATCTTAAAATAACATTGGGTGGACAATTAACTATACTTTTTACAGACATTTGATTTTTGTTGAGATACAGGTTAGTTTCTCTGAAGGTCAAAGGATTGCTGTTTGTCTGAAAACTGAAGGCAGCTCATTCACAGGTGATTTTTTTTTTACTGGCCATGGATAGTTAGTGTAAAACCATAACTGAATTTGGCAACAGAATTTACACAACACTTAAAGTTGAATGAGTTGGGGAGGGGTTTAGGTCACCAGTCAGTGTTTAGTACAAATCTCTTAATTAACAATGAACAGCCCAGAACTTCTGCTCATTGGGGTTTTGAGATTATTAACTCCAATTCCCTCCAGAAAATGCAGCTTCCAATATAGAATAATGTTCCTTGGAGGTAAATCTGCTTCCCTTGAAGTATCCAATTTTTTTTTAAAAGGTAGTTTAATTTGCTGTTTTTCTCTTTTTAATGTGCAATGTAGTTAGGTGTGAAAATTCAGTTAGCAAGTTATTTAATGGGAATAATTAGAAGCTTCTGTCTTGTATTGTTAACTAGCTGTGCAGTTAGAAAAGTGGGATCTTGATTATGGTATATTTTACTTTACCATGATTAATTGGACATTAACTGTTATCTAGTTGGAGCAGGGTTCTGTGAGATTGTGTCATTTTGTTTTAGCATGATATATGTGTTTATACGCAGATTTTAAACTTACAGACAATATTTTAGGCTAAAGTAGAAGCTGCACAAAATTATGAGAGTAGAACTCTGGATTTGACCCCTCTTTCTTTCTTTTGGGCCTCCTTATCTCGAGAGACAATGGATACGCGCCTGGAGGTGGTCAGTGGTTTGTGAAGCAGCGCCTGGAGTGGCCATAAAGGCCAATTCTAGAGTGACAGGCTCTTCCACAGGTGCTGCAGAGAAATTTGTTTGTCGGGGCTGTTACACAGTTGGCTCTCCCCTTGCGCCTCTGTCTTTTTTCCTGCCAAGTACTAAGTCTCTTCGACTCGCCACATTTTAGCCCTGTCTTTATGGCTGCCCGCCAGCTCTGGCGAACGCTGGCAACTGACTCCCACGACTTGTGATCAATGTCACACGATTTCATGTCGTGTTTGCAGACGTCTTTAAAGCGGAGACGTGGACGGCCGGTGGGTCTGATACCAGTGGCGAGCTCGCTGTACAATGTGTCTTTGGGGATCCTGCCATCTTCCATGCGGCTCACATGGCCAAGCCATCTCAAGCGCCGCTGACTCAGTAGTGTGTACAAGCTGGGGATGTTGGCCGCCTCGAGGACTTCTGTGTTGGAGATACGGTCCTGCCACCTGATGCCAAGTATTCTCCGGAGGCAGCGAAGATGGAATGAATTGAGACGTCGCTCTTGGCTGGCATACGTTGTCCAGGCCTCGCTGCCATAGAGCAAGGTACTGAGGACACAGGCCTGATACACTCGGACTTTTGTGTTCCGTGTCAGTGCGCCATTTTCCCACACTCTCTTGGCCAGTCTGGACATAGCAGTGGAAGCCTTTCCCATGCGCTTGTTGATTTCTGCATCTAGAGACAGGTTACTGGTGATAGTTGAGTCTAGATAGGTGAATGGACTCAAAATGAGATTGGGGCCTTACCAACAGATAACTAATTTATTGTGGGTTATTTCAATTTTCCAGGGATAGATTGGGAAATCTGTAAAGGGCACGAGAGGAGTGAAAGCCTGGCCATGCATGCATTATTGGATTGTTACATGGAACAATTTAGTCAAGGAACCCAAGCAAGCAGCGGTATTGTTTGACCTGATATTAAGAAACAGTGACCTGGTAGAGCAGGTCAAAATCACTCTGCATTGGTGACGCTATAATGGTGGTTAAGGTCAGCATTATGTTCGGAACTAGAATGTGTATAATAGAAACATTCAACTTTGCAGACAGATTTTGACACAGTGAGAGATGGAGGTTAAGGCAGAGGTAGATAAACTCTTGACTAACAAGGGAGTCAAAGGGTATCAGGGGTAGGCAAGAAAGTGGAGTTGAGGCCACAATCCGACCAGCCATGATCTTAATAAATGGCAGAGCAGGCTCGAAGGGGCCAAATGTTCTACTCCTGCTCTTAATTTGTATGTTCATAAATTGGATAGCTGCTGAAAATGGGCGTGGGGGTTGTGATGCACGATTAACCTGCACCCATTCTATATAATTCAGGCAGCATGCCAGGTTCGTGCTGCCTGCTCATTTGAATGATTGCTGTGTACAGACAATGCTAACAGTGCTGTTCATTGACTGCACGCATCTTCTGGGGGCGCAAAATTGTTACTTGTTAGCACCAGTTAAAACTAGCCTGCACAACTTAAATTTAGTCTGCACCTCTTTAAAAGGGAGTTTCATTGTGGCTGGAGCAGGTGCTGGCAGTTGTGCTGGAATTGAATCTGACCTGGGAAACACTGAAGAATGGCACAACATGGGAGGGAGCGGGCTCCAGTGTTTTTGGGTGCTGCACAGGAGGCCTTGGTGAAAAATAGGTGAGATGTCCTGCATCCACTCGGGACCAGGCGGCCCTGCAGACACATGCTCAAATGACAGTGGGAGAGGATAGCCTGGGGTCAATGCCAGGAGACAAGCCCGAGAACTGGTATGCAGTGCCGCAAGAAGTCCATTGATCTCACATGAATGGTCAAGAGCACTGAATGCATCTTTTATTTATTTATTTAGAGATACAGCACTGAAACAGGCCCTTCGGCCCCCACCGAGTCTGTGCCAACCAACAACCACCCATTTATACTAACCCTGCAGTAATCCCATATTCCCTACCACCTACCTACACTAAGGGCAATTTACAATGGCCAATTTACCTATCAACCTGCAAGTCTTTGGCTGTGGGAGGAAACCGGAGCACCCGGCGAAAACCCACGCGGTCACAGGGAAAACTTGCAAACTCCGCACAGGCAGTACCCAGAATTGAACCCGGGTCGCTGGAGCTGTGAGGCTGCAGTGCTAACCACTGCGCCACTGTGCCACCCTAATCTTCAAACACCCTATCTTACCAACTTCACAAGTAGCTTCAGACATTGCTCAAATCACCAAAGCCCCATTATTCACCTACCAACAATCTCTATAGTCTGGTCACATACCTGACATTCATATGCTATAATGCACCCTCGCATGCGTAGCACTGCCGCAAGCCTCACACCCACAACTCACAGCTTGCACACACTTTTTAAAAAATTCTTTCATGGGATGTGGGCATCGCAGGCCAGGCCAGCATTTATTGCCCATCCCTAATTGCCCTTGAACTGAGTGGCTTGCTAGGCCATTTCGAGGGCATGTAAGAGTTAACCACATTACTGTGGATCTGGAGTCACATGTAGGCCAGACCAGGTAAGGACAGCAGATTTCCTTCCCTAAAGGACATTAGTGAACCAGATGGGTTTTTACAACAATCGACAATGGTTTCATGGCCATCATTAGACTAGCTTTAAATTCTAGATTTATTAATTGAATTCAAATTCCACCTTTTGCTGTGGTGGGATTCGAACCCATGTCCCCAGAGCAATACCTGGGTCTCTGGGTTACTAGTCCAGTGACAATACCAGTACGCCACTGCCTCCCCTAACACTGCCAGTTGTTCAACCATGATAGCCGCAACAGCCAAAGAGTTTGCACAACACTCACTGGCACACTTCCCTCTCTCTTGCTGGAGAAGGTGGCGCAAGACCTTAAGTAGCAGCACCTACCTGGAGGGGCATAGGCATGTCTGCGTGTCCCATAGCATATCTTGCCATTGTTGGAGCGGCCATGACTGAGGTTGTGGCCAGCTCCGAGGTTGAAAGTACTGAAGATGATATCCTGATATCTAATCCTCCTGCCCCCTCATCTCACACTCTTATCTGACATACAAGCCAGATGGTGCAAACATGTCTGTAGTCAACCATACCCTTGTCCCTTTCAGATACCCAAGGGGTGTGACCTGGCCAGGCAGTGGAGGAACACCAAGAAGAGAATGATGAAAGCATTGTCACTTGATTTCAGACTCCAAGTCAGAAGCTCCAATACTGACACTGTGTGTAACTTAGAGAATAGATTAGAGGTGTGTCTGCATGTGGTGAGACATTGGGCACGAATGGGCTGTAGCCAGGGCAGGGGCCAAGGATAGTGCAGATGCCAACTCACCGGAGGGTGAGGTGGCACACAGGTTCTGTTGCATGAACACTTTGATGTGGCAGCCTACAGAAGAACACTGGGTGTGCACAACAAAATGCTTGATGCGTTGGGAACCCTGTGTTTAATGTCAAGGAGCATAGAGGAGATCAGCATCAACTTGACACAGGGCTTCGCGCAGAGCTTGGAGCCCATCCTTTCAGTATGGAAGTGGTGGCCAACACTTGTGGACCCAATCATGATGCAGTACCTGATGGCCAGTGTCGCAGCTTCCTTTGTAGCACTAGCAGCAGCTACTTAAAATCTGAGTGCTGCATGGAAGCTCAAGACCGCTGTCAAGTAAGGACAGCTTGCCGCCATGCAAGCTTAGACTGTGCAAAGGGACTTTCATGCTGGCACAGCAATCCAGCAATCTGTCCCCCAATGCATTGCTAGGATTGCTGAGGTGCCACCCCAGGGGGAGTGGCAGTGGCTCTGTGGAGCATGAACCTGCTGTCCTCTCTTGGGAAGACAGCATTCGATTTTGCACCACTGCCACTCTGTCAGTGCCAGTCAGCCAGCCAGCCCAGACTGCTGCCTCCTGTGCCAAAAGGTGCCGTCTGCAGCTGGGCTTTCTAGGCTCAGAGCTGCTCAAGGTCACTTTCCATGGCCATTTGCAATCTTCTCCACTGAAAGTCAGCAGCCTTCCACTAGCCAAGCTGGAGTCATTGGAGTTGCGCTGTGTAGGAGAAGCACTAGGACAGGCAAAGGCACACAGAAGACAGGGACTAAGGAATGCAGAAGATGGTGATTAGTTGATTATTGTTTGCAATATGGCATATCATTTATACATTTTGTTTGGAATGTTTATTTTGTGGTGGCTTTTATTTTTGTATCGTGGCCAAGTGGAAACTATGACCGTCAGTGACCAAGGGAGGGTAAGATGTGGGACAGTTGCTGAATGGAGAATTGGGTTGGGGTTACTGGTATGCACTTAGATGAGTTCTTCACAGGCAACCTGGGAAGAAAAGGGCTATCTAGGTTGCCTTCTTCCTTCCTCTTACTTCTTTTCCTCTTCTTCCTCATATTCCTCCCCTTGATGCCCCCGCTCCTCAGCTGCTCACTGTACAGCTGGTGGCAAGGGCTGTCCTCTCATGATGGTGAGGTTGTGCAGCATGCAACAGAGTACCATGAATTTTGACAGCTCGGCAGTGCTACTGCAGAGCGGTCCAGGCAGCATGCCATTGGTCTGCTCTATCACCTTTTGTGCAGCAGCGTGGCTTTCATTGTGTGCCTGCTGTGCATATGTGTGTGAGTTGCGCATCGGAGTCATTAGCCATGCCATCAGTGGATAGCCCTTGTCGTCCAGCAGCCACCGTTTGGTTTGCGGGGTAGCTCAAATGCAGCTGGTCCAGTGAGCTGCCACAGAATGAAAACATTGTGACTGCTGCCAGGATATCAGGCATTGACCTGCATGATTTGCTGGCTATGATCACAAACCAGCTGGATATTGAGGGAGTGGAATCCCTTTCAGTTCTGGTATAGGGCAGAGTTGATGTGCAGTGCCTGCAAAGCAATGTGCAAGGGGTCAATGGCAGCCTGCACCATGGGGAAGCCTACAATCCTGGCAAAGCCATGTGTTTGTTCTGTCTGCTTCTTTCTGGCAAGAGGGAATGAAATATAATCAGCTCAGTAACTTCCCTTACCAAGAGTGGACAGCAAACTATGAAATGTTGCAAATATCGCTTGCTCCAGTCTGGAAGGAACCAGGCACAATAATGTTCATTGCGATGGTCACCTTCACGGTCACTGGCACTGTGGTCCTTGTCCTGCTCTGAGGTTGTAGTTGTGGATCATCCTTACTGAAGTGCAAACGTCTCTCACATTGTTCCTTGCTCAGGTTCAGGTAGGAGTATTGATCCCTGAACATTCTGGGTGGATAGGGCCTTCTGCTGAAAGCCCTTCTCTGTACCCCTCTGGCTGCAGTTTGACCTCAGTTCATTCTCCATAGCATGCTGTATTTCAAGGGAAAAGCCTACTATTGCACCCATGTTTGGGAGCAACTTGTTTGTGTAGAAGCCTTGAAATGAGCAAAAGATTCTCCAGCATCTTCTGCATCATTCTCTGTAAACATTTGCAACTTTAAACAACTAGAGAAAGCACCAAACAGTTGTAGAATTGTAGCAACAGTAGAAGAAATCAACCAGCAACTAACCTATAAACAATTGATCCCTTTAAAAAGCACTGGTTGGGGGTCCTTCCTGCTGCTGGAACGTTGCGCTCCAAAACGGCACAGCTGACGTCAAATCAGTGTTGCATGCTAATTGACATCATGATCTACATATGCTGTGCATACTTCCAGCAGATCTTAACCGCATGCTAGCACCTTGACCAGTATGGCATTCAGTGTGATTTGTGCACTGGTGTGCTGAGGGTGTCATTTTGGAGCTCGAAGAGCACCCGTGGTCCAAAAAAAAGACACTTTCCTGTAATCTCAGAAAACTGGACTTGATAGCACTGTTAGAGGGGAAAAATATGAGATCTGGAGTGTCCTCCCTAAACCCCTCTGACTCTCCGCCACCCCCTTCTCCTTTAAGACCATCCTTATAATCTATCTCTTTGACCAACCTTTTTATCATGCCTTTTTGGCTTGACTTTTGATTATGACCCGCTGAAATACCTTGGGGTATTTTTAAAGGTGCTAAATAAATGCAAGCTGTTATTTATCAGTATCAATTTCAGCTGGTGGATAGTACTCTCACCTCTGGGTCAGAAGGTTATCGTTTCAGCTCTTTCCTGGCTAGGACTACATAATCTGGTTTGCACTTCTATGCAGTACTAAGGATGTGTTGCAATGTTGGAGGTGTCGTCTTTTAGATGAGGCATTAAACTTGAGTTTAGTCTTCCAGATAAAGATCCTGTGGAATATGTGAAAAAAAGCAGAGAGTTAGTTCTTCCATTGTCCTGATCAACACTCTCATTGTTCAGTGAGACCTTACTATTTACACAATTTCAGCTGTGTTTATTCAAAATAAAAACAGTAGCTACTCAATGTAAAAGCATTGTTGGACTGTTTGAGATGTGATAAGGTGCTATATAAATGCAAGTTCTCTGTGAATATGTTCAGGTAAAATTATGATTAAGCTCACATATTGTGTGACATGCTTCTTTGCTGCTGTTAATTGATTGTCACAGATAACTCTCATAACTTTCATCTCCAAAAGCAGACCTAGCCACCATCATATCACCTTGATATAATATAGCTCACAGTGCTATATCCAGAAGCAATGGCCCCAGTAGTTACAGGGAGGTGGGAGAGGGGGAACGTGTTGAATGTGGGACTCAGAGGTCCTGCCGAATTTAATGGCAGAGCTCATTTATAAATTTTTTTCTTCTGTTTCCTGCTCAGCAGACAGCTAAATTGACTGGTTGGCCAGCTGCTGTGCTGGAAAACTAGCATCAGGAGGTTGCAGCCAGAGGCCCTTGAGGGCGGTCCCTGACAAATGGGAGGGGGGCGGCGTGCGGAGGGGTAAGGCTAAAGAGCGGGGCTTGGGGTGTTGGGGAAAAAGAGAGGCAATTGCGATAGGGAGAAAGACCAGAAATCAGTCCTGGGGGTTGGGGGTGGGGTAGGTTGGGAAGAGAGGCCATCATGAGAAGGAGGAAGGCCGGTGCTTGGTGGGGAAGGGTGGTGAGGTCGGTTGCAGCCGCGGCATGGCGAAGATATCAGTGCTTGGTTGGGGAGGGGAAGCATCTGCATATGCAGCAGTGAAGAGAGAGGGGCTGCAATTGGCAGAGGGAAGGCCGAAAGCTTCCTTGAGGGGCTGGGAGCACGCCTGGTCTTCCTGACCCACAAGGTGTGCTGTAAAAGCCACTTAGCTTTTTGAGCGAGAAGCTCTTACCTCCTTTTTGCTGCTGGATTACCCAAACCCTGGGAAACCCATGCAACAACTTAAATTAAATCAGGCTCGCAATTGCACTGTTGGTGGCTTATCTAAATATGCCTCTCAATGAAGGGCATAGATGGCGTAGATAGGAAGAAATTTTTTCCCTTAGTGGAGGTGTCAGTAACCAGGGGGCATAGATTTAAGGTAAGGGGCAGGAGGTTTAGAGGGGATTTGAGGAAAAACATTTTCATCCAGAGGGTGGTTGGAATCTGGAACACACTGCCTGAAGGGGTGGTAGAGGCAGGAACCCTCACAACATTTAAGAAGTATTTAGATGAGCACTTGAAATGCCATAGCATACAAGACTACGGGTCAAGTGCTGGAAAATGGGATTAGAATGGATAGGCTTGATGGTCGGCACGGACACGATGGGCCGAAGGGGCCTGTTTCTGTGTTGTCTGACTCTGACTCTGTGACTCCATGGTGGAACACTCGCACGTCACAAAACCATGGTAATTGTGACAGGTGCGTATGTGGAGGCTTGAGAACGCAATCCTGTTTTTAACCCCCCCTCTGCCCCCAACCCTCTCGTACCTGTCAGTTTAACATTGTGGAATCACATCCTATTGTATTTTCATTGTTGAAGAGGACATACCATTGTGAAATCATAATGGCAATATATAGTTATGATTACAACACACTATTAAATAAACTTTTAAGTATTATAAATTCATCTGCTAGATGAACAATAATTTTAGTGGCTGGAAAAGCAGTAAAAGGGCAGTAGAAGATATACTTAATCAAAAATAAATGTGGAAAATTATGCAGTCTTCCATGTTTCAAATACACTTAATTGGGGTTGGGGGAAGAATGGAGTACTTTTTAAAATAATCAACAAATGTGGATATATTTGAGAAAGAAGCCGTTTACTCTTGGAGAAATCTTTTTTTTAAATTTCCTACATTTACCAGTGTGCTGTATTGCAGCTGTGTCGCAATAGCTGTCACCTACCTTTTACAAAGCATGATTAATGAGGATGCAGTGGGCCCCATAATTACAATAGGGGATGTTTCGGGAGTAAGAAGGTCATGGTCACTGTTAGTTTATAATGACTTACTGTGGAGAAGTGGCAATTATTAAACTTGATGGACCCTTTTACAGGAGCACCACTGATTTGTCTAGATTCTGAGAGTGATGTGGGCCTTCACAGCTGCCCACCACTTTGCCTAATTGGAACGTAAGTGGAGCCCTAGGCTTCAGCAGACTGGACAGCAGTACTTGCTTTCACCATCGTCAACAAGGTTACAATTCCACTTCTGAAGAGTCTCCTGAATCATTAACAATAGATTGTGGTCTGTTTTGCATTGGAGTGGATTTGATGTGATGTAAACCCTTGGAAAATAAATGCGTTGGAGGCAGTACAGAGAAGGTTTACTAGACTAATACCTGGAATGGGCAGGCTGTCTTACGGGGAAAGATTGGACAGGCTAGGCTTGTATCCGCTGGAATTTAGAAGAGTAAGAGGCGGCTTGATTGAAACATATAAGATCCTGAGGGGTCTTGACAGTGTGGATGTGGAAAGGATGTTTCCCCTTGTGGGACAATCTTGAACTAGAGGTCACTGTTTAAAAATAAGGGGTCGCCCATTTAAGACAGAGATGAAGAGAAATGTTTTCTCTGTGGGTCGTGAGTCTTTGGAATTCTCTTCCTCAAAAGGCGGTGGAAGCAGAGTCTTTGAATATTTTTAAGGCAGAGATAGATAAATTCTTGATGAGCAAGGGAGTGAAAGGTTATCGGGGGCAGGTGGAAATGTGGAATAATCAGTTCAGCCATGAACTTATTGAATGGTGGAGCAGGCTCGAGGGGTCAAGTGGCCTACTCCTGCTCCTAATTCGTATGTATGTTAGGACCAATCACAATTCAAGTCTCAAAAATGTAATATGTATGTTAATTTGAATAAACAAAAGTTTTAAACTGCTGTGGTATGAATGTAAAATGTTTTGTTCAAAATGTTACAGAACTAAGTGGACCAATTTTATGTCAAAAGGAATGACATACAGATTTTATTGCTTGCAGATGTGGAGAAACAAAACAAATAACTACAAGTAAAGAAATGAGGAGCAGTATTGTCTCTAGAGTCGTAGAGTCGTACAGCATAGAAACAGGCCCTTCGGCCCACCGCGTCCATGCCGACCATAATGCCTATACTAATCCCACCTGCCTGCATTAATTCCATATCCCTCCATGTCTTGCTCATTCAAGTACCTGTCCAGACGCCTCTTAAATGTCGCTACTGTTCCTGCCTCCACCACCTCCTCTGGCAGCTCATTCCAGATACCCACTATTCTTTGTGAAAAATTTACCCCTTTGATCCTCTTTAAACCTCCTCCCTCTCACCTTAAATCTATGCCCTCTAGTTTTAGTCACCCCTACCATGGGAAACAGACTCTGGCTATCTACCCTATCTATGCCTCTCATAATTTTATATACCTCTATCATGTCCCCTCTCAGCCTTCTTCGCTCCAGGGAAAACAGACCCAGCCTATCCAATCTTTCTTTATAAACCAAGCCCTCCAAACCAGGCAACATCCTTGTGAATCTTTTCTGCACCCTCTCTAGCTTAATCACATCTTTCCTGTAGTGCAGTGACCAGAACTGCACACAGTACTCCAAATGCGGCCTAACCAACGTTATGTACAACTGTAACATGACGTCCCAACTCTTGTACTCAGTGCCTCGGCCGATGAAGGCAAGCATGCCATACGCCTTCTTCACCACCCTGTCTACTTGTGTTGCCACTTTCAGGGAACTATGTACTTGCACCCCAAGGTCTCTCTGCTCAAGAACACTCCCCAGGGCCCTGCCATTCACAGTATATGTCCTGCCCTGGTTTAACTTCCCAAAATGCATCACTTCGCACTTGTCTGCGTTAAATTCCATTTGCCAATCCCTTGCCCACTTTCCCAGTTGATCTATATCCTGTTGTAACCTTAGACAACCTTCTTCACTGTCCACGATACCACCAATTTTGGTGTCATCTGCAAACTTACTAATCATGCCCCCTACATTCACATCCAAGTCAGTAATATTTATGACAAACAACAGAGGGCCCAGCACCGATCCCTGCGGCACACCACTGGTCACCGGCCTCCAATCTGAAAAACAGCCCTCCACTACCACCCTCTGCCTCCTATCATCAAGCCAATTTTGTATCCAATTGGCAAGCTCACCCTGGATCCCTTGTGTTTGAACCTTCCGGACCAGCCTACCATGTGGGACCTTGTCAAAGGCCTTGCTAAAATCCATGTAGACAACGTCCACCGCCGTGCCCTCGTCAATCCAATTGGTCACCTCCTCAAAAAACTCAATCAAATTCGTGAGGCATGATTTCCCACGCTCAAAGCCATGCTGACTGTCCCTAATCAGACCTTGCCTTTCCAAATGCATATAAATCCTGTCTTGTCAGAATTCCTTCCAATAACTTTCCCACCACTGATGTAAGGCTCACCGGCCTGTAGTTCCCTGGCTTATCCCTGCTGCCCTTCTTAAATAAAGGCACAACATCAGCTATCCTCCAGTCTTCCGATACTTCACCCGTGGCTAACGGCAATACAAAAATCTCTGCCAGGGCCCCAGCAATCTCCTCCCTTGCTTCCCATAGCATCCTAGGATACACCTGGTCAGGCCCTGGGGATTTATCCACCTTCATACACTTCAAAACCTCCAACACCTCCTCCTTTGTAATGTTGATATGCTCCAGGGTATCGCTGTTCCCTCCCTTGAACTCACTCGCTTCCATGACCTTCTCCACGGTAAATACAGACGAGAAGTATTCATTTAAGACCTCACCCATTTCCCGTGGCTCCACACATAGATTACCACACTGATCCTTAAGGGGACCTACTCTCTCCCTAGCTACCCTTTTATTCTTAATATACTTACAGAATCTTTTAGGATTCTCCTTTATCTTATCTGTCAGGGAAATCTCATGGCCCCTTTTCACCCTCCTAATTTCCTTCTTACGTGTACTCCTACATCCCTTATACTCCTTGAGGGACTCGCTTGATCCCAGCTGCCTACACCTGACACATGCCGCCTCCTTTGTCCTGACCAGACCCTCAATATCCTTCGTCAACCAAGGTTCCCTAAACATGCCAGCCTTGCCCTTCAATCTAACAGCAACATGCCGGCCCTGAACTCTTCTTATCTCACTTTTAAAAGCCTCCCACTTGCCAGACGTCCCTTTATCTGTAAACAGCCTCTCCCGTTCAACTTTTGAGAGTTCCTGTCTGATGCCATCGAAATTAGCCTTCCCCCAATTTAGGACTTCAACTTGAGGACCAGTCCTATCCTTTTCCATAACTATCTTGAAGCTAATAGAGTAGCGGGGAGGTTTGCTAGTATTACTAAAATTAGAATCCCTGGGCTAAGGAAGGAAAAATTCTGCCAGGGTTCCCACTCCTGATCAATATCTGTATATAGAAATTGAGGACATAGCTGTGATGCCCCCACAATTAAATAGCCTGCCAAAACTCAGTGCCTGAGCTGAGAAGCCGCTTGGATGAGGTACTGAAGTCATTTGGCAAATGTGAACTGTACTGGCAAGGGGACATGAATAGATCATTTCATTATAATTGGAATCTTTACGAAAGAGCAAAACAAAAAATACGGTCTGGCTGGGAGATTATTTCAAGATATGATATAATGAGAAATTTGATAAATATATCTGTTCTAAACCTGCACCAAGGCTCCCCAATGGCTCATTTGATAAAAACAGTGTGTAACTGAGCCAGACCAGAAGGTTCCAGTTTTAATTCCCATCGTGTGCTTTCAGTCAGGTTAGCAGTCGGGACATTATGATTGATTTCAGTGCTCCTGGGCAGGAGAGGGTCAAATTAGCCAGATTTTTGCTTGTTGATTACTATCCTGTGGCTCCTACTGGAAAGATTGTGAATGTTGGGTTGGGCCACAGTCAGGCTTGCCTGTGATGATGGTGAGGTTGGATGACCTGCCAATAATACCTATTGTCAGGCTTACACATGAAGACTGGAGTTCCAGAGGGATAGATGTGTTTGCAGGACCACACCATAGGAAGAGCCAATGCCTTCAAGAGAGGAGAGAAGCAAAAGACAGAAAACTTATTTGAAAGGTACATGTTTTCATTCTGTATTTGTTACATGGGTAAATGGAGTAGTATGAATGCTTGAGTAATTTACTGTTGTTGTAAACTATGCTTCAGTTACTGACAATGGTTTATTGCTCCAAACTGGATTTAAAGGGAAGCCTTTCTGGCTTTTGTTGGGTGCCAACAGGATTGTGCTAAACTGTAGTCCCCCACCTCCCCCCCCATGCACGAATGGCCTGTCTTTCACTGTTAGGCTCATACATGAAGAATGGCCCGTTGGGTGTGATATTGAATAGTGGACTCTGCATATGGAAGTGGATTCTGGCCAGCATGAGCAAAGGGGAAATATTGCATTGGAGGAGGAACATTAACTTTAAAAAAAAAATGTCCTTGTCTTCAGATTGAGCAGCATCTGGCACATGAATAGAATGTAGAAAACTATTAAATAAAGTTGCTAAGGGATGACTTTCAGTTTTCAAAGCAGAATAAAGGGCAGAAATTGAGAGGCTGTGCAGATGGTGCGAAGGATTTTTAGATGCGGACATTGGTCAGAGACAGGCAGTAGAGTATCACAGTTTTTATCCCTAACTGCGTATATGATCTGTAGTATATAGACTATAGGGATGTAGATTTACTGTGGCTTCTAGGCCTATGTGATGTCAGTAAATGGACATTTATATTCAGGGAGATATTATGGTATCACCATGGAACAGATGGCAGTGTGATATTGCTTCTTTATGTCCAGTTTCTCTCCCCTAACCCGTCCCCTTTGGAGCTGCCGATTGGTAGGTTTGTAAAACAACACAATTTTTCTTTCAGAGGTTCCAGCTAAAATTTATGAAATAATAAGTTTCATTAAACTCAGCTTTTGTTGTTTATGCTCCTGCATTATAAATCCTACTGGAAAAGTCAGGTAGTGAACAGTATCTGCTACTTACAGTGTGTTATTGGTGAACTGTTCGTGATAAACCTCCCCCTCCACAATTGAAACAAAAAGCAATCCCAAGGAGTACTTACTTAAAATATACAGTGCAGAAACAGGCCATTTGGCCCAACCAGTCCATGCTGGCGTTTATGTTCTGCTCAAACCTCCTTCTATCCTTCTCAAAAAACCTAAAAAATTTAAGACTTATTATGTTGCACTTTATGGCAGCAAGAAATATAAAAAAGGCAGTAAAAGCTTCTACAAATATATAAAAAGGAAGACAGTAGCTACACTAAGTGTTGGTCCCTTTGAGAATGAGACTGGGGAATTAATAATGGGAAACAAGGAAATTGCAGAGACTTTCAACAAGTATTTTGGATCTGTTGTTACGACCGAGGTGGGAGGAGTACACTGTTAATTCAGTCCCGCTTCTCCACGGGTCACAGCATATCAATAAATTTTCTCACCTATTGAAAAACAGCCAATTACATTATCTATTTGTCTCCCAGAATAAAGCACACCAACCAGGTTTCTTTAATCAACAACATTAACTATTTATTATAAAAACACACCTTAACCAATAATGAGATAACTCTATATACGAAAAGCTCCTTATTTCCCTAGCCCTCATGCACTCACACATACATTAAAAAAACGGTTAACTAGGAAAAAAGGATTTTTTGATTTACAGCTGTTTCATAGGAATGAAAGGAATAATAAAATAAATTTGATTGTCACGTTCTGGTAGGAAGTTCTTCAATTTGTGAGGTGTAGAGTCGAATAGTCGGATGCCACTCGAAGTCTCCCCAGGCGAGGTTGATGAACAGTCTGTGATGGGTAAGCATTCAAGGCAATTCCACTGTAGCAGGCTTCACATAGGTCTTTCATCAGGCATGTCGCAACAGGTCTTAGGTTTTACAGCAGCAGTTCGGCAGTAGAGGATTTCTTAAAACACAGGAGGCAACAGGAACCACACTTGACGCAGGGATTCTTCAGAGACAGGAGGTGTTACGACCAGGTGAGAAAGATGTCCAGGGGTCCCCCTCAGCCTTCACCTGGTCTTACTGTAACAGGATTTAATTTTAAACACAGCGTGTTTTGAGCTCCCCCTTGGTGAATCCTTGTTCACTGCTTTCCAATTATAAGGCAAAGAAATGAGCACAAACAGGCTTTCTTCGGTTCAAAGAAGAAAAGTGAAATTTATTAAACTTAAACTCTAATTCAGTTAACGCCTATGGATACACGATGTGCCCACGCTAGCATGCATATGCGATACACACATGCAGATAGGGACAGAAAAGAGCAGAAGAAAAAATAAAGTGGAAATGTTTGAGGCAATCTCCGAGGAGGGTTTTTTTGTTACTGTGCTTTGAGCTTGCTGTACAGTCCTTGATTGAAGATATGGTCTTGCTTTTCTTTGGGGCCCAGTATTCTTCTTAAACCTTGTTCACTGTAGGAGACTTCTCTCTTGAAGTTCATGTGTCTTCAGTGGGTTTTGGAGTTCTGTGAGAAAGAGACGGAAGCAGTAAGGAGAGGCTCTTTTCAATCCAGGAGCTAAGAGCTTTCTGCCAGTTCAAACACTGTCTCTACAACTTAAAACTTCCCAAGTTGGCCAGCAGGGTAGTCATGTGACTGGTATAACCACTTCTGGCTTTGTGTATTGGGTGGTCAGGGAATGGTCCTTTGTTCCAGGCAAAGTCTGTTAATATGCAGAAATGTTCTTCCAGCCAGGGGCTTGGCAACCCCTTGTAATAGGCCTTCTCTTCTTCCCAGCAACAATTTGAAATTTAATGTCCATGTGGTGAAATTAATGTGCCTCATTCTTGGCAGGTGGGGGCCTGCTTGACCGAGCCAATAGGAATTTGCCATTTTTGAAATAGACTTCCTTCTCAAGATGCAGGATTCCTTTACAAAGAGAAGTAACACTTTTTCTGGGTCTTCGTCTCTGATCTCCAGGCAGGTCAAAACCCAAATTTGAAATGCCTGCTCTTTGTCTAACTCACTGGTTTTTTAAAGGGTCCAAAGTGAAAGCAAACCTTCCTGAACAGGTCACATGTCCATACATAGAGTCTCCCTTGTTATTCAAAGTGTTGCTCTGAGGGGGTCAACCCCCTTGCTGGTTTCCTTGAAATTGCCCGCTTTCCTGTCCTTGTCTACAAAGTCGGCTTCTTTTCAAAACATCCAAAAATTTCAGCTATTCGCAGGTGCCGATGTCCACTGAAGAAACCTTTCTCAGATTTTAAAACACACAGCATTCTAAGTTTTTAATACAAAAACAAAAACCTTGTAACACTGTCTTCACAGAAGAAGACACAAAAAGCATCCCAAGAATAGTAGAAAATCAAGAGGCAAAAAGGAAGTAGGAACTTAAAACAATCACTATCACTAGAGAAAAAGCACTAGGAAAACTAATGGGACTAAAGGCTGGCAAGCCCCCTGGACCTCATGACCTGCATTGTATGGTCTTAAAAGAAGTGGCTGCAGAGATAGTGGTTGCATTGGTTGCAGTCTACCAAAATTCCCTCGATTCTGGAAAGGTCCCAGTGGATTGGAAAACCACAAATGTAACACCTCTGTTCATGAAAGTTGCGGGGGGGGGTTGGTGGGTGGGTTGGTTGGGCGTTGGGGAGGCCCGGCGGGGGTGATAGAAAGCAGGAAACTATAGGGCAATTATTGGGAAAATGTTAGAATCCATTATTAAGGAAGTGATGGCAGGACATTTAGAAAATCATAATGCAATCAGGCAGATTCAACATGGTTTTATGAAAGGAAATTAGTGTTTGACAAATGGATTGGAGTTCTTAAGGATGTAACAAGCAGGGTGGATAAAGGGGAACCAGTAGATGTAGTGTATTTGGATTTCCAAAAGGCATTTGATAAGGTGCCACATAAAAGGTTACAACACAAGATAAGAGCCCATGGTGTTGTGTGTAATATATTAACATAGGTAGAGGACGGGCTAACTAACAGGTAACAGACAGTTGGGATAAATCGGGCATTTTCAGGTTGGCAAACTGTAACCAGTGGAGTGTGTTATGAAAGTACTTCCATTATTTTTAAATCTTTTTGAGAACTTATGTTAAAACTGAAAAGATTCCATGGATGTATTTGTTTTACCAAGTTCACTGACAGGGCAAGATGTTGTTTGAAAGCCACCTGTGCTGGAGGCCACCTGTGATTTCGCTCAGAAAATAGCAGAACCCTTGGAGTCTTGGGGGAAAATGGTTACGGAGAAGCCATGTCAAGGTTTATGGAGGTCAGGAGGTCGACTCACTGGCTTTTGAACATTTTTTTTTCAGTTAGTTGTGCTGTGAACTGCTTGAAGACAGTTCTTGTTTTCCTGCCAAGGAGAGAAGAAATCACCCAGCACACCACCTCCTCTACCTTTCTGAAGAAATCCTGCCAGGATCCAGTGTGGGGAAAAAAACCCTGGTGCCATATAGCTCCTGAAAAGCTGAAAAAAACCTCCTGCGATTCAAGTGTGTGCTGGCAGAAAAACCTTGATGCCACACTTTTCCTTAAAAGCCTACTAGAATAATTCTTGACATCTCCAGAACAGACTGCTTCTGAAATGATCCTAGTGACCCGTCTCAGTACACCCGGATGCCAGACCAAAAAAGGGACAACTGACTTCTTTCCATGTCATCTTTTCTCTTCAAGAATTAGCAAGTATTTGGCCAAAGTAGTTTTGTTTTGTATTTTTTTTTGAACAGAACTCTGCAGAGTGAATTTCTGTGTTTCCTCTGTGTGTGTGTGCGAGTCAGTTGAGGAATTTAAAAAAAGGAACCTTTCATATTTTAATCGATGGGTTAATGCTATGCTTCGTTACTGGTTAAGTCTTGTTTTACAATAAACTGATAATTTTGTTGTTTATTAAAGAAACCTGGTTGGTGTATTTCGCGCTGGGATAAAAGAAAATAGAGTATATGATTGGCTTTATCTATAACCAGATAAACATTTAAATTGATGTTGTGACCTGTGGAGAAGTGGAACTAGAAAAGACAGCGCACTCCTCCTGCCTCGATCGTAACAAGTGCTACAGGGATCAGTGCTGGGGCCTCAACTATCTACGATCTATATTAATGACTTGGATGAAGGGTCTGAATACATTGTAGCCAAATTTGTGGACGATACAATGATAGGTGGGAAAGCAAGTTGTGAGGAAGACACAAAGTGTCTGCAAAGGGATATAGATAGGTGAAGTGAGTGGGCAAAAATTTGGCAGATGGAGTATAATGTGGGAAAATGTAAGGTTGACCACCTTGGCAGGAAGATTAGAAAAGAAAAATATTATTTAAATGGAGAGAGACTGCAGAATGCTGTGGTACAGAGGGATCTGGTTGTCCTTGTACATGAATCACAAAAAGATAGCATGCAGGTACAGCAAGTAATTAGGAAGGCAAATGGAATGTTGGCATTTATTGCAAGGGGGATGGAGTATAAACGTAAGGATGTCTTGCTACAGATGTTCAGGGCATTTGTGCGACTGCACCTAGAGTACTGTGCACAATTTTGGTCTCCTTACTTAAGAAGGGACATACTTGCATTGGAAGCAGTTACGAGAAGGTTCACTAGGCTGATTCCTGGGATGAAGGACTTGTCTTATGAGGAAAGGTTGTGCAGGTTGGGCCTATACTCAGTGGAGCTTAGAAGAATGTGAGGTGACCTTATTGAAACATATAAGATTCTGAGGGGGCTTGACAGGGTAAATGCTAAGAGGATGCTTCCCCTCGTGGGGGGTATCTGGAACTAGGGGGCACAGTTTCAAAATAAGGGGTCTTCGTTTAAGACGAAGATGAAGAGGAATTTCTTCTCTCTGAGAGTCATTAATCTTTGGAATTTTCTTCCCCAGAAAGCAGTGAAGCTGAGTCATTGAATATATTCAAGGCTGAGTTAGATTTTTGATCCACACTGGAGTCGAGGTTTATGGGGTCCAGCAGGAAAGTTAAGTCATGGCCATAATCAGATCAGCCATGATCAGAGGGGCCAAATGGCCTACTGCTGCTCCTGGTTCTTCTGTTCTTATTTAAATGAAAAGAATCATTGTGCTCTAAATAAACCTGTTCGTGTGGTATAGCTGCACTAAGGTTATAGATAATGCCTTTGGTTCGAGGTTTAGGTTTTATGGCTGCGACTGTTATTTTTCTAATATAGTTGAGATAATAAATTATTCTGAATGTGCTATTAGAAGCTTTATTAAATCACGAGAATCAGTATGCCAAAAATTGGCGTAATTCTACGCATCTTCAGTTAAAGTTCGTTTTAAAGATGACTTTACTGACAATTATAGTAAAAATCCACTTATTACAAGATCTGTTATAAAAGCACAAAGAGCATTCTTTCAGTTTTATATATAAATTATTACTTTTGAATTCAATGTGGAAATGTGCTGTTTTTCCATTAAATTAATATGGTTCACCATGTTTACATTGTTAGGACCCAGTGAGAAAGGTGTCTAGGGGTCAGTTAGTATCTTCACCTGGTGTTTTTGTAACATGGTTTACTGTTTTGTAACTGTGTTTGAGCTCCCCCTTTGTGAATCCTTGTTCACAGCTTTCCAGTTATAAGACAAAGAAACCCAATTCACACAGGTTTTGTGAGGTTTAAAGAGAAAGATAAAATTTTATTAAAACTTAAACTCTTAATATGGTTAACGCCTATGGACATACAACACACCCCCGTAACATGCACACGTGATACACACATGCATATAGGGAGAGAAAAGAGGAGAGGAAAATATAGTAGAGAGGGGTTTGAGGCAATATCAGAAGAGTTTCTTGTTTATTATGTTTTGAGCTCACTTGATTGTAGGTAGTCTTGCTGTTCGTCGGGGCCCAGTGTTCTTCTTAAACCTTGCTCACAGAGGAGACTTTTATCTCTTTGAGGTTCATGTGTTTTCACAAGATTCAGTTCTGTGGGAAAGAGATGGAGGCAGGCAGGACTGGAGTGGAAGTTCTGTTCCAGCCGGTAGCACACAGCTTTCTGAGTTCAAAAACCTCTGTTGGAAGTTCAAATTCAAAACCTCCAACAGTCAGTCAGTCATGTGACCAAAACTAGTCTGACCACTTCTTCTATTTATTGGGGAAGCAATGACTGGGTCCCCATTGGTCCAACACTGTCTGTTACTATTCAAATGCCTTTCCAGTCAAGGGCTTGCAGTTTTAAATTTTAATGTTCATGTGGCAAAATCATGTGTGGCTCAGTCTTGGCAGGTGGGGAGTTTGCCTGACAACATTTTCCATTCAAACATTTTTATACTTAGTTCATGCAAATTGATGCAAAGAACCTGAAGATGCATTATACAGGAGACACGAAGAAAAAAGTAAAAAGATGCAAAAAATGTCAGTGCAATAATTCAGAGTTCAGTCTATTTCAGTGCATGTATTTTATTTTTTGGTTATGCAAAGGAAAACTCCTTCACATTCATTGGCAGGATAGGTGGTCTAATGTCAGCATCCTCTCCCAAGTCAACATTCTCAGCATAGAGGTGATAATCACCCAAAGTCAGCTTTGCTGGGCGGGCCACATCACTTGCAATCCTAACACCATTATTATACTATTAGGTTGACTTCTGAATTTCTGGCAGGGCATTTCAGCCACTTTTTGTATAGAGTGTAAAAATAGCATCACTTATGATTTTTCCTGCGTGGAAGCCTTAAGATGACTTTCGGTCACAGTATTTTGTCGGGAATGGAGGAGTAAATAGTCAGCCGCAAAGCGCCCCCCCACCCACCCCACATCCCTTCAGTAACTCTTTGATTATGTGGAAGATAAGAAAGCGGGAGAAAAGTTCTGTTCCGGCAATGCTTTAGTTTTCTTTGTGCTTCACGAATATCAACATGTTGGTCTGACCTCTAGTAAGAATTACCAATTTAATTTAAAGCATTTTTCTGTCTATATTGTGACTTAGTTGACCATTAGTATAGTTACAACAATACTGCAGTGACTACTGTCAGTCAAACCCTCCACCTACCAAGACTGAGGCACCCATTGTTTCGCCACATGAACATTAAAACTTAAAATTGCAAGCCCCTGACTGGAAAGACATTTTTGTATAGTAACTAGCAGTGTTGGAACAAAAGTGACCCAGTCCTTGCTTCCCCAGTATACAGAAGAAATGGTCAAACTAGTTTTAGTCACATGACTAGCTGGCTGCAGTTTTTTTGAATTTGAACTTTCAACAAAGGATTTGAACTCGGACGAAGCTGTGTGCTCATGGAGTAAAGATCTCTTCTGGAACTGAAGCAAGAAGACCCCTCTACTGCCTGCTTCCATCTCCTTCCCACGGAACTGAAACTTGTGAAAACACGCGAAACTCTGAGAGAGAAAGGTTTCCTATGTGAACAAGGTTTTAAGAAGACTACTGGGCCCCAACGTAAAGCAAGACTACTTACAAAAGGACTACAGTGAGCTCAAAGCACCATAACAAGATTTGCCTCAAAACCCTCTCTACTATATTTTCCTCGTCTCTTTTCTGTTCCGATCTGCATGCATATATCGCGTGTGCATGCTAGCATGGGCACGTCGTATATCCATAGGCATGAACCGTATTAGAGTTTAAGTTTTAATAAAATTTCATCTTTCTTTAAACCTCAGAAAGCCTGTGTGAATTGGTTTCTTTGTCTTATAATTGGAAAACTGTGAACAAGAATTCACAAAGGGGGTGCTCAAAACACAGTGTGTTTAAATTAAACCCTGTTACTATCTTCACTTGGTCTTATTGTAACAGACCCCTAGACACTTTTCTCATCTGGTCATAACACTACACATAAAAAGTATTTAATTCGCTGTAAAACATTTTAGAATGTTCCAAGGTCATGAATGGCACAATATCAATGCAAGTTTTTTTTGCTTATTTTTAAATCAGGTTTGTCACCCTTTCTTTCACTGCATTCATAAAATCTTACTCCTTGTAATAGAAAGTGGCAGTTATGTGTCAATAGATAATTTACATAAATGTGATTTAACAGACAGTTGGTGTTTATTGCTAATCATTATAGTAAAAGCTGCAGTAAATCTCATTCATGTATTATGCTGAAACATCTTTTGACTGATTTGGTAGTTTGGCTTAGCCTTTTCTGAAATAATAAATTTCCATATCTCTTCGGAATAGGCAAAACCCTCTTACATTTTTATTTTAATCAGTAAGCATGACATTGTCACATGTAGACTGATTCTACATTAGCAAGTAATTCTGGAAAGGACCATTAAAACTTGTAGCTACTGTACTGTGTGGTATAATTATTTAAAAGGTCATGCAGATAAATGCTTGATGCCGCTTTAAGAACTATCAATTTGAGTGTCCATTCTTTTAATAAATGCTGCTGACATCTGCTTGGTGCTATGATGTATTTTATGTCAATAAAAATATTACATTCGTATCCTATGGTGACTGATGTGGCTTCATTTGTGCCTAATGGGAAACAAATGATGGTGCTTTGCCAAGTATAGTATTATGCTACATTCTTCCAGGGAGGGGTGAATGTATCACATGCTGCCAAATTGGGTAATGCAAGTCGATGCTCAGAATAGTGTGAAATATATCATTAAATGGATTAGTCTCTGGGCAAGCAGCTGTAGAATAAAAATTCTTGACTGTGTTAGTGGACAAAGTACAGATGAGCACTGCAAATGAGACAAGACAGCCTTTCTGAATTTTCTGGAACAACAGTGTGTATTTTAATTTGTTGGAGAAATCAGTTCAGTGTGTCAGTTGGAGCACTGTGATATAAACATAGCTTAATATGGAACTGGAAAGTAATCGTGAAGCCATAACATGATGGACAGTTCAGATATCAATGCTTCATTTCGTCGTGTCATTTGACCCTACATGACTGTGACATAGCTTTGAACTTTCTCTTGTATAGAACCTAAATTCTATGCTCATACAGATTTCTGGTGAAATTTTAGGAAACACAGCAACTTAACGTGGCCTGTTTGCTGGCTCATAGCAGGAAACATCAGTTAAAGGAATCAGCAAAAGTAATATTCACATCACTTGTCTGAAGGAGGAATGTTAAGTTTTTTTCTGCCTACACTGATTTATAGTTATTATACTTTGTTATTCTGTTTCATACAGTGGATGGGCATGATTTCAGGAAGGTGAAAACTCTCAGCAAGTAATTTTCGCATTATGTTTCCCCAGCTGTTTTGAATTAATATATTGGATTAAAAGTGTACTCTGAGTGCCTGCATTATTTGTAGTTTAATTTGCTACACTGGAATTTATTCTGATGATACTTCGGAGTTGTATTCGTCATTCAGTGTTTCAGTTGCAGTTTATTGTGTGCAACAGATATGTGGGGGAGAATTTTAAGGCCCTGCTGGGGTCAGGAATGGAGGTGCATGGAAATTTGCGGCGCCGGCCGGCCGGCATGCCAGTTCCCCGGCTCCAACCTGCCCACAGGCCATTTTCCCAGAGGCCGGAATGGAGGGTTGTGTGTGGCCGGGCTACTTGCGCACAAGCGACAGCCAATTCAGGTAATTAATGACCACTTAAAACCAATTGTTGGAGGCTGATTAGGATTTTCCAGTCGGCCTCCAGGTCCCCACGGGCGGTGAGGGACAGTGTAGCCACCTGGAGGTAGCCTCCCGGCGGCAGACTGAGAGACGAGCGCTCCATGCAGGCTTAGAGGCCCTCCCTGTCTGCCTGGATGCAGCAGCAGCTGCAGGCAGGGCCTCTGGAGAGGATTCCCCCTGGCCACACAGTAGTGGCCCAGTTGCTGAACCTATTTGTTACTTCAGCTTTAAAAAAGTTGGAGAGAGTTTGCCTCCATTTCAGGTTGCCCTCTCCCTCACTAACTTGCCGTGGCATCCTGCTGCTCCTTTCAAGCTCTGGCCCTCCAGCTTTGAGAGCCTGCCTGCCTTCCTTTATTGGATGGCAAGCCCACTCTGGCCATTAATTGGCTGCTCAGGGGAAAATCACAGGTGAATGACTGGTTTCCCACACAGCATGGGCTTCTGACCCCCGTTTGAGCATGACGGCGGGGTTCAGAAGCCCGCAGGTAAAATCTTGCCTATTTTTATTGTTGCTACAATGCACTGTACCATTGCACAGTCCCAGAAACATGTGATCTATCTATTCCCTAAGTGGCTCTATGAATTAAGATATTCTATCACCGTGTCAGCTGTGGCTTATTTGGTAGCTTTTTCACCTTCGAGCTGGAAGGTTGTGGGTTCAAGTCCCATGCTAGGGACTTTAGCACAAAAGTCTAGGCTGACACTGCAGTGCAGTACTGAGGTAGTTCTGTGCTGTCCGAGGTGTCGTCTTTTGGATGAGATGTTAAACTGAGGCCCTGTCTGCCCAGTCAAGTGGAGGTATAAGATCTCATGGCACTATTCTGAAGAAGAACAGGGGGTTATCCCTGGTGTCCTTGCTGATATTTGTCCCTTAATCAGTATCTTTATAACAGATTATCTGGTTATTATCACATTGCTGTTTGTGGGAGCTTGCAGTGCGCAAATTGGCTGTTGCGTTTCCTACTTTACAACAGTGACTACACTTCAAAGGTACCTTATTGGCTCTAAGGCACTTTGAAATGTCCTGTGGTCATGAAAAGTGCATGTCTTTTTTTCACTCCTGAATAGTTCTAAAGGTGTTTGTGTAGTGAGACATTCAACTTATTTACGGTATTACAGAGACTGTGTAAACTTAATCTGATTTAATTTTTGTGAATCTAATGATGGCCAGTCATTTGGGAAACAGGGAATTTGGCTGAAATCTTAGTGGCCATTACACAGCAGCGTAAATAGAGGCCTGAAAGCAGTGGGGAAGGAAGACAAGTGGATAATGTTCTATTTCAGAGAGCTAGGCGATGAAGGATAGAAGTAGAGCCTAATTTTATACAATCGATTATTCTTCCACTGGGATAATGGAGCAAGTTTTAGTACCTCACAGATGTTCGTCTACCAGAATCTGACCTAAAGGATGCCAGGAAAAAGCAGTATAAATGTTCACAAACAAATCTAATTGGAAAGGCTGGAATGCCAGGATTCAAATTTCGAACGTGGTGGCACTATTCAGGGAGCAACACATACAGTCTGCTCTATTGTTTCTGAGGTGTGACATTTTACCTCGCGAACTGCTGCTATGACCTGACCTGATACTTTTTTCTCTTTGTTCCATATCAAAGGAAAGGTAGGTATTGAGCCTAAAATCACTGTTTCCTGCTAAGCCATTATACTTTTGGATTGCCTGCTTTTGGAATTTTTGTTAAACTGGTATTCGAACAACTGAATCTTGATTAGGTTAATGTATGCTCAGTTAGCACAGTGTTTGAGATGCAAAATGTTCTTGTGTCATGGGTACTGTAACTAGTCTGCTCCATGTAATTTCATATAATTGTAAACAGGTGCAATTTTTTACATTTTGTGGTGTTTGTGTGTACTGTGTATGGATAAATTGAATATTATTTTTCATTTTTGTTAAAGCTCTGAGTAGCCATAACTTGGTGATAAAAATTACAGAAGGGTTACGTTGGTCTCATCTGTGGAGTGCTCGCAGCCCATACAAGCTACATGAAAACAGTTCTCCATGATTCAAAACTCCTGGACATACAATGCAAAGATTTTACATGTGGAATCAAGGACAAGATGTAGGATGGAATTGTTGCAAAGTGGGGAATGAAGCTGGCCTATACTGGCATGCCACTGAATATTCCAGAGGGTGAGGTAGACTTAGAGCCTGCATGACTTTTTGCCAAAACCCCCCTCATGAGGGACTGGATTAAGAAATGAATAAGTTTGGCAAAGGGCACTGAACTTGATCATTTGCAACATTAAAGTTTAGATCCTTTAACCACATCAAAGATAAATGTCTATCATATAGTGGATGAGGAAACTTGAGACTTGGGACAGCAGCGTCTGGAAGACATTACCTGGAGGCTGGAAATGAGAAGTTGATGCACACCATGATTCGGTTACAGAGAAGCAAGCAGCTACAGTTGAAGCTCTGCACCTTCAACTGGTGGGGCCACCGTTTTATAGGGTAAGGTGTATGTTGATGCTGTGGTCAGGAGGGCAGTGGCAATATACTCACATTTCATGGTTAGTTGTGCTACTTATCATGCTGTTGTGAGGAGATCTTGGTTTCTGCTGTCTACTAACCAATGGCTCAAACCCATACTTGTCAAGTGTCTTAATGTCTAACTAGAGACTGTCCTTCTTATAGAATCATAGAACGTTTACAGTACAGAAAGAGGCCACTTGGCCCATTGTGTCGTCTTGTGGGGTGAAATAAGTCTCTTTGGTGGTTAAGCAAGGCCTCTGTAAGCTCAAGGTGGCTCCAATACTACATGACTGTAGGGAGTTCAGTACCAAGCCTTGTGGCATACTGAGTAATCTGATTGGTGAACCATGTTCAGTACTCGAGGGTAATGTTGATAATTGACTAGATGCTTGGCACACTAATTGATCCTGGAGAGATAAATCTTTGAGCCTGTGATTCTTTCCATTCAGCCCCAAATAATCCTGCAAGCCAGTGCCCTAACAACCAGGGTGATTCTGGCTGGAAAAGCAGTGGACAGGTTTGCAGCACCCTGTGCTGACAGGCTGTACTGTTTAGTTGATTAAACCTCAGCAGCGCCTTCTGTACACATTTCGAGATCACCCTAAGCTTTGTCTGTGCAATCCTGCACCTAAGCTGTCTTTAAGTTAAGACAGTGTGTGTACTGCATATAAGGAAAACTTACTCTATTTCTAAGGATTTCTCAATAGTTTGGGGATGAAATTATTTTAAAAAAAGACCAAATGGGCAGGAGTGAATTGCCACTCGATTTATTTTTCCTTCTTTTGAAAACTCTTAAATATGGTGATGTACAACCAGGTTGACCAAAAGAAAATTGAACCAGTCATGGTTTTCTCTCATGATTTCTATCCTTTTTACTGACTGTGAATGTAATATGGGCAGATCTAGTTTCAAATATTTGTTGGAAACAATTGAACAAGTCACTTAAACAAATGCTAAATACAATGAAAATAGCACAGTGAGTTTTTATCGCCACACCAATAATTTTACTTCACATTTGATTCTCCGTTTCCTGCTTTGCATCACCATGCATCATTACACAAGCGATTAGAACAGGCAGCTTACTTGTTGACATGATTGTGACAATGGTGCTTAACTAGGAACTCAAAACTGTAATATGTGTACAGTTTGGTCTGACTTTCTTGACAAATCAAAAAATGTGGTTACTGAAAGTAAAGTACTAGCCTGCTAGGAGCCTTCCTTAGATGGCTTGACTTGAGATTAGCAATGTACATGAGAAGAAAAATAGGTGTGCACCTAACACTCCAGGATTGATATGTAAGTGCACCCTTGAGCTAATTACTCAACACTTCTGTTATATAAATTGAAAGTACTTCTAGATATACAATTGTCAGTGATTAGTTGAAATTGTTAATAACCTTGCAAGTCTTTTGCAGTACTTATATTACAGCACTGCTGCTGTGGCAGAACTGTCGGGAAAATGATAGTGCTACTGTGATTGGAGTGGCAAAGTATCACTTCAAGCTTGGCTGAATGCTTAGCGCATCTGCACATGATAGTGGCATAGCTTTCATAGTGCTGGTCTGCACAAACCTTTCCCAGCAATTGGGAGGGTCTGCAGTCAAAACATAAAAGTCCTGTTTGTAAGTGCAGATTTTATATTGCTGTCGATAGTGTGAAATCCACCTTATGATATAAATTTGGTGTATTCTAAAGTATAGACAATCAAAAAATCAGAACTGTTTCTGTTTGAAGTAGTTTTGTGTATACATTAAGATATAAACTTGGGTATCACTGGTAGTACATTGAAGACTAGGGCTCGTACAGCAGTTGTGACTTAATTTGGTTGGTGAAATGCATTGTTTGTGATGCAGTAGAAGCCTATTGAAAAAAGTTCATTGTTTACAATTAACTTTATTACAATTTAACTTAAAAAAGTTATTTTGAAGATATATTGCTTAGTTTTGTTTTCATAGCATGCAATAAATATAGACTTCTGATGTTGCCATCTCATGGGATCTAATTATGTTATTGAAAGGAAAAGAATACTGTTCTTGGTTGATCCATTAGCAGCATTCAGTATCAGTATTTTTCTATTCAGAAAGTCAAAGGGTTGTTTTCAAATGTTCATAAAAGCCACAAGTAGCTAAAAATCAAGAGGGTTTTGATCCAGTCAGTGAAAATCTTGATTTTGTTTGTTGCTTAAATTAGTCGGCTGAGAAGACATGGGCATGTTTCTTCAATTGTACTCAACATGTAAGATTAATATGCTATCCAAGAAGGTTGATATTTCCATTGATTATTGATATGAGTTGCACTTTTTGGGGTGGTGTGGGTCTATGCTGCAGGAACATTGCAATTGGTACCCATTTTATTTCTTCAAATATTCCCAGTTCACTAAGCTTAAAATGAACCATTGTTTTTGTTCTTTTGGGCAATGAAATTTGGCATGAAATAAATAAAAAGTCTTTTATATTGAGCCAAGTGTGTCATTATAATGGTATTTACATAAAATACTTTCTTGGTCTAGCAAACCTGAATGGTCTTGCATATATCCACATAATTTTAGATAATTTGTGATTTATTTTTGAAGATCTCCTCCAAATGTTACAAAAGTACCATTCTTCATTTTTCAACAACTAAGCTGCTAGCATTCTACCTGTGTGTTTGTTTCTTTGCTCTATTTTTCAACTGCATTTTGTTTGATTTCAAGTAGCACCTTTAGCAACATTTCTTACTAATCGGTGGATAGGAAGCGAATAAGAGAGCCAGTTAGAGACTTTACTGATTTTACAGGTGACTAATTACACTGATGGTTATTGCAGTGTGGGGTGGTGCTTGACACCGTTATCTTTAGAAGTGTTGCAAATATGGCAAATCCTTCAGACCTTAATCTCACAAAGTCATGAAATGTTTTTCATTCAGTTTGATGGGTGTCTTTAGGGTGGTGATCAACAACAGGGTTGTTTTGTTTGAATACGGTTATGCACGAATGCCTTCAGTAGGAATTTTTTTCATGTGGAGTTTTAGCTTATGTCAGGCTAAAAATTGTGCCAATCACTGTCGTGCTATTCTTCAGATTTGTCACCTGTTATTTTCCAGCATCTTACAGGTCAGCCTGCCATTTTGTTTTCTTTGATTATGTTGCTTTCTTTTTTGATTTATTTTGTGTAGTAAGTTATTTTGTATTTTCTCCATGGGCCATGAACCATATCCTTGGCAGGAGAGCAGGTGACCTGCTCCTGGTTCTCTGCCAATATCGCTCTCCAGCTGACTGCTCGGAGATGCATAAGAGCAGTTTGAGTTTGGAGGTGAGTTGAAGTTAAATGAAGTCCATCTTGGTCTACCGCTCTGTGAAGATTTCTCCTCATGACGAAACAACTCATATGATGCTGTGGAAAAATTGTGGCTGTTAATATGCGGTACTATTATCAAAGACAATACGTTAGAACATGATGCCTCCTCCCGGTTTTTACTTTTGTTTCGTTTATTGTTTTCTTAAATTTTCTTCATATTGTACTTTTCAAAATCTCACCAACCCTTCAATACATTGTCAAGTTGAATATTTTTCATTTGTGAGCTAAACAATGAGAACTGGAAGGCTATTTTTTCATACAGGAGATCACAGGCAAGCCGGATTCATATCCTATGTGATGTCCACATACAGTGAACTTTGCAGCAAGGGTTATGAGAGTGTCAACATTGGACAATTTCTCCTGTTCACCCCCACACCCCACAAAACAAATTATCGTAGCATTTTCCCAGCTCTGTGATGGCAGGCTTGGAGGAGGGAGGAGTCATGTCAGGACAGCTTATTGATGCGTTCCCACTGCCAGAAATCTTTCCCAAAGGCAGCAGCCAAATATGCTGGTTAAGATTCCAATTAAGAGCAATTTTGCAGCTTTGCCAGCATTTTGCTACTGGCAGCATAGCCTTCCATCGCATGTGGAAGCCGCCAACTCAATTGAGGCAGCCTCGGGGCCATCAGAGTTGGAGCCTCCATGTCCCATTAATGGGACCGCGAGCATGAAAGACTGCAATCTTGGCCGAGCCTGATCCAGTGGAGGGGTCTCCCCTCCATCCCGGCCACGATCTTGTTTATTTCTTCACTGCTGTGCAGGACAGCGAGGGCACCTCAATGTTGAGGTGCTTTTGCTGTCCCAACCTGCCTCATCAGCGCCCACCTATCCCAGTGGAGCTGCTGAGTCTCCAGTGCTGCCAACCTCTGATTTGGCCTGCAGCATCAAGAGCCTGCCTACTGTCCTTGGCAAAAGCAGAGGTTGCCTCCCAAAAGTTTGCTGAACCGGTTTCGCTGCTGGCAAGTGCAGGCATGGCACCCCTATTTTGTCCTTATGTCTGGATCACGAAGTCCGCAGGAAAATCCAGCCCATTGAATCTGAGTGTGCATATTTGCAATTTGTTTCCTGGTGATGGACATTATTTTGATGCTGTTCCCAGAGCAACTATTCTTCGTGCTGCTGTATATTTCAAAGTTGGCCACTCTGTATATAGTATTAAATACCATCCTGGCTGGTCTGTCAGAAGTGTCTTCTAATTGTTTGTGTCCATGCCAAACAGCTTCAGATTGTGTATTACTGCAACCTTAAAATGATTCCCCTGCTAGTGTACGAATGTAAAGGCTTGCAGTACTGGGACAACTTGGGAAATCTGTTCTCATTGTCTAAAACACTAATATTGAGTTTAATGATTGATGTTTTGCAACCACAAGTTTAACATTCACTTTAAGAACCATGGACGAGGGAGTGCTTCGCATTTTTTTTTAAATTAAAAAAGAAACTATCCAATTGTCCTAAAGAGAATTATACAGTGCTTTATAAAAGAAATGGAAGAATAAACTTGAATTTCTATGATGTCTTTCAAATCTTCAGGACATCTTAAAGTGCTTCAAGGTCATTTAATTACTTCAAATTGAATTCAGTGTTGCGTGCACATCCAAACTAGTTCAGTGCCATTCCTTAAAATACGAACAGGAGTAGCCCATTTGGCCCCTCAAACCTGTTTTGCCATTCAGTGAGATCCTGGCTGATATGCGACCTATCTCCGTATACTTTGCCCCACATGCCTTAATATGTTTGGTTAACAACAATCTATCAATCAAATTAACAAATGATCTAGCTTCAGTTGTCATTTGCAGAAGAGTTCCAAACACCTCCCACCTTTTTGTGTGTAGAAGTGTTTCCTAATTTCACTCCTGAAATAAAAGCAAAATACTGCCAATGTTGGAAATCTGAAATAAAAAGAGCAAGTGCTGGAAATATTCAGGTCTGGCACCGTCTGTGGAGAGAGACAGAGTTAATGTTTATGTATACCCTTCGTAAGGAGTGGTGTCCAGCACTGCTCACAGTACTCCATCTGTTGTCTAACCAAGGCTTTGTATTGCTGTAGCATGACTTCTGCCCCCTTGTATTCTAGCCCTCTAGGTACCAAGGTCAGCATTCCATTTGTCTTTTTGATAATGTTATATATCTGTTCATGACATTTTCATGATTTACGTACTTGGACCCCCAAGTCTTTTTGGACCTCTACTGTTTCTAGCTTTTCACCATTTAGAAAGTACTCTGTTCTATCCTTTTTAGGTCCAAAGTGGATGTGTTCACATTTGCCTGCATCAAAATCCATTTGCCACAGTTCTGCCCATTCACTTAATGCATCACTATCTCTTTGGAATGTTATGCTTCCATTTACACAGCTTATAATGCCTTCTATCTTTGTGTCATTGTCACACTTGGATATGCGGCTTTCTAACCCATCTCCTAAGTCGTCAATAAATACAGTGAACATTTGAGGCTCCGACACAGATCCTTGCAGAACACCACTAATCACATTCTGCCAATTAGAGTACCTGCCCATTATCCCTACTCTTTGTCATCTGCCGCTCATCCATTTTCACAACTGGATCAATAATTTACCTTCAATTCCATGAGCTTCAACTTTAGCATAAAGTCTCTTATGAGGAACTTTATCAAATGCCTTCCAGAAGTCCTATAAACAACATCCATAGACGTTACCCTGTCCATTACTTTACTCACCTCTTCAAAAAATTCTATCAGATTCACCAGGCATGACCTATTCTTTACAAATCCATGTTGGCTCGCTATAATCAGCTGAAAATTTTCCAGGTGTTCAGTAACTCTATCCTCAATTATACATTTTAGTCATTTCCCAACAACAGATGTTAGGCTAACTGGTCTCCCTGGCCTTCCCCCTCCCAGCTTTCTTAAATAACAGAATGACATGCGCAATTTTCCAATCTAAAGGAACGGTTCCCAAATGAAGGGAACTTTGGAAAGTTAGGGCATCTGCAATGTTCTCACCTACTTCCATTAAAATCCTGGGATGGAAACCATCTGGTCTTGGGGATTTGGCACTCTTTAGTGCCATTATTTACTTTATTACCTTTTATTTTACCTATGTTAATTTTAGTGAGTACCTGAGCACTGGACTTTGTAACATGATTGTGTTTTAAAAACCAAGATTTTTAAAAGTTTAAGATGGAGTCAGAAATCAGGTGACCTCACATCAACTCTGCTAAAGAGAAGGCAGAAATCTTGGTTACCAGGACAAAAAAGAACACTGATCAAAGACGTTTTTGAAAAACAGAGACTGCAGGGGTATAACATCTGAAAAACAATGTGTTTCACTCTCCCAGACTTTTAGATTGTAAACATGGAGTGAGTGATTCTGAAGATGCAAATATGCATGGTAGCTGCTAACACCTGGAAACAATGAAAAGCCTGGATGACTTTGCTGATCTGCTGAAACCAGACTTCTGGACTTTGCAAATTGGAAAAGGATAATGAGCCAGTGACTTTTGATTCCAGATATCAGATTTTCTGAAGGCAGGCAGGCTGTGAGAAAGGAAGACAACCAGTAGTGGCAGCCTCAAGAGAGAGAGGGGGGACACCTGCTCTCCAGAGAAGACAGATACAGCGAAAGGCTGCGAAGACCTGAACCTGTTCCGAAAGACCAACAGGATCACCAGCCTTATTCACAGACATCCAGGTTGAAATGCTTGGAGAAGTGACTGGAGAGGATATTTACTTTGAGAAAGGTCTGGAAGATCCAACCCATTGCAACTGGGAGAAGTTTGGGACTTTTAATAGCAAAATCTTCATCAAAAAGGACTGTGTAATGTGTAAGTGTTGTGTGAGGTTTTCAAGTGTTTCAATTAATAAAGAAAATAATTTTCTTTGTATGTGGAGATTTCTTTTAGTTTAGTTATATTAGTCTTAAAATATGAAATCTTGCAAAATAATTCTTTAAATTGGCCTGTAGGGGTGCATATCTCGTATTTTAACATTAACAGTCTCATTGAGGTCGTAACACTATCCCCAATTCAACATTAATTTTCTTGGGATGTCCAGCATGCTGACCTCTTCCACTACGATAAATACGAATGCAAAGTAATTATTCAACATGTCCACCATTTCCTTATTTTCATTGACAATATCACTGTTATCAGTTTTTAAGGGGTCTGCATTGCTCCTGACCACCCTCTTTTTCCTAATGGAATTGTAAAAGTTTTGTGTTGATTTTGATATCTCTTGCAAGCTTCATTCATGCTCCCTTTTTGTAGCTCTTACTAACTTTCTTGCCACCCTTTGCTGTTCTTTGTGCTATTTTATGCATTTTTGTATGCTTTTTCTTTTAGTTTTATGATATCTCTTACTTCTTCAGTCATTCATGCCATTTTTTTGGCAAGTCAATCTCTTGCCCCTTGTGGGTATAAACTGGTTCTGTATCAAATTAAATTCTTTTCGAAACACCTTGACCTTCTGTTATTTTACCCATGAACATATTTGCCCAATTTACCATGGATCACATTGAAGTCAGCCTTACCTAAATCCAGAATTTTAATAGCTGTTTCATGTTGCTCACTTTCAAATACGGTTTTGAACTTGATCATATGATCACAATTAGTTGTGTTCATGCTGTTAACTAAATCTGCCTCATTGCTCATTACTAAATCTACTACTGTATGCCTCTTGTTGGTTCTAGGTCATATTGTTACAGAAAACAATCCCGGACACGCAAGAAATTCACTACCCTTCTAACCTGTGTTTGGCCGTGTATCTCAATCTGTATGGATGTTAAGATCCCCCATTAAAACTGCACTGCCTTTGCCACATGCTTGTCTAATCTCTGGATTTATACAACCTCCCACTTCACAGCAGCTACCAGGGGACCAATGCAGAACTCCCACTTACTGTTTTAAGTCCTTTTATATTAATTCTACCCATAAAGTCTCCACTGCCTGCTTACCTCTCGTTATATTTCCTATTGTCATGCTACGCCCCCACCTGCCGAGAATGAGGCACATTAATTTTGTCATGAATATTGATTTTAAACTGTTACTGGAGTGAAGAAGATTTGTTGAACAAATCAGACACGGCTAGAAAAGACATTTGTATATTAACAAAGAGTGTTTGGAAGGACAGTTCTGAAGAAGGGTCTCTGACCTGAAATGTTAACTCTGCTTCTCCCTGCACAGATGCTGCCAGACCTGCTGAGTATTTCCAGCATTTCTTGTTTTTATTTCAGATTTCCAGCATCTGCAGTATTTTGTTTTTATATTAGTTTGGAAGGACAAAGCAGCCATTTCCTGCCATTCAACCCACAATGAACTTTTGATCACCAGACGTTAAAGGTGGGGGAGCTTGCATTCCAGGTTGACTGCTAGGATGGCCGAATACACAAACGGACATGGTCAAACCAGCTAGTCACATGTCTAACCTGCCAGGCAACCTGCATTTTTTGAATATGTACAAACCATTTGGGCAGAAGTCTGTTTGCTCCTGGACTGAGAAGATCGTTCTCCTGTCTGCTCCCATCTCTTTCTCACAAGCATTGAATCCACTGAAGACACATGAACCCCAAGAGTGAAAAGTCTCCTACAGCGAATAAGGTTTAAGAAGAAAACTGGGCCCCAATGAAAAGCAAGATCTGCCTACAATCAAGGACTCTACAGTGAGCTCGACGACCCCTAACAACAACTCTTCAGATTATGCCTCAAACTTTTCCACTTTATTTTTTCTTCTGTTCTTTTCTGTCTTCATTTGCATGTGTGTATCGCATATGCAAATTAGTGTGGGTACATCGTGTATCCGTAGGCGCCAACCGAATTAGAGTTTAATTTTAATAAATTTCAACTTTTTTTCTTTAAGCCTGTTTGTACTGGTTTCTTTGCCTTATAATTGGAAAGCGGTGAACAAGGATTCACCAAGGGGGAGCTAAAAACACCGGGTTTGTAAAATTAAACCCTGTTACAGTAAGACCAGGTGACGGCTGAAAGGGACCCCAAGACCTCTTTCTCACCTAGTTGTAACACCATTATCATTGAAGTGATTGCATCCTAATCACTAAGGCTACTGCTCCCCCTCTATCATTTTCCCTGTCTTTCCTGTAAACCTATAACCTGGTATATTTAGTACTCAGTCCTGACTATATTGCAGCCATATCTCAGTCACAGCTAACATGTCGTATCCTCAAGTTGAATTTGCATCTGCAATTCATTCAATTTGTTTCTTATACTCTGTCCATTTGTATAAAGAACACATAATTGGACCACCCATCCTAACCTGTCCTTCAATTCTAATGTTTTATTCACAAGTTTCTTATTGCTGTCTGCTGGTTTAATTACTTCATGTCTTTTATTTCTCCGTTTACCTGTAGTGCTTAAAGCACAAATTCTGACTGTTACTCTACTCTCTCTTTTGTTTTCAAACTATTATTTATACTACTTTTCCACTTCCTATAATGCTCCCCCTGCCTTATTCCTGAACTTGCATCTTTCTCTATTTTCTTTCCGATTTCCCCTCATGCCACCTCTGAGCTTATCTTGTCCATGAGACCCACTTCCTGTTGCCTCGATCCTATTCCCACTGAACTGCTGATCACCCAACTTCCCCTCTTGTCCCAATGTTAGCCAATATTGTAAATGATTCTTTCTTTTCAGGTGTTGTCCCTCTCTCCTTTTAAATCTGCTGTCATCATCCTTCTCCTCAAAAAGCCAACACTTGACCCTACCGCTCTTGCAAACAACCATCTCCAACCTCCCTTTCTTCTCCAAAGTCCTTGAACATATTATCGCCTCCCAAATCCATTCCTACCTTTCCCGGAGCTCCATGTTCGAATTCCTCCAATCAGGTTTCTGCCCCTGACACACTACTGAAACGGCTCTTATCAAAGTCACAAATGATATCCTATGTGACTGTGACAAAGGTAAACTTTCCTTCCTCGTCCTTCTCGATTTGCCTGCAGCCTTTGGCTCGGTTGACCACTCCATCCTCTTCCAACACCTCTCCACTGTCATTCAGCTGGGTGGGACTGCTCTCACCTGATTCCATTCTTATCTATCTAATCTTAGCCAGTGAATCATATGCAATGTCTTCTCTTCCTGCTCCTGCACCGTTACCTCTGGTGTCCTCCTGGGATCTATCCTTGACCCCCTGCTATTTCTTGTCTACATGCTGCCCTTCAGCGACATCATACGAAAGCACGGCATTAGTTTTCATATGCATGCTGATGACATTCAGCTGTACCTCACCATCACTTCTTTCGACTCCTACTGTTGCTAAATTATCAGACTGCTTATCCAACATCCAATACTGGATGAGCAGAAATATCCTCCAATGAAATAGTGGGAAGACTGAAGCCATTGTTTTTGGTGCCCGCTCCAACTTCATCCGTAGCTACCGACTGCATTCCTTTCCCTGGCAACAGTCTGAGATGAAGTCAGTCTGTTAGCAACCTCGGTGGCACATTTGACCCTAGGATGCAGTTCCAACCTCATATTGGTGGTATCACCTAAGACTGCCTACTTCCATCTCCATACCATCACCATACTTAGCCCTGTCTCAGCTCATCTACTGAAACCCTCATTCATGCCTTCCTTACCTCCAGACATGATTATTCCAACACACTCTTGGCTGGTCTCCCACACTCTATTCTCTGTAAGCTTGAGGTCATCCAAATCTCTGCTGCCTGTCTTAACTCTTACCAAGTCTCATTCCCCTATCACCACTTTGCGCGCTGACCGACATTGACTCCTGGTCATGCAACATCTTGATTTTAAAATTCTCATCCTTGTTTTCAGATCCCTCCATGGCCTCACCCCTCACTAACTCACTAATCTCCTCCAGCCCCAGAACCCTGCAAGATATCTATGCTCCTCTAATTCTGGCCTCTTGCGCATCCCTGATTTTAATTGCGCCATCATTGGTGGCCACGCCTTTAATTGCCTAGGCCTCAAGTTCTGGAATATCCTCCCGACACCTCTCCATCTCTCCACCTTGTTTTTTCATTTAAGACGATCCTTAAAACCTACCTCTTTGACCAAGTTTTTGCTCATCTGACGTAATATCTCCTTTTGTGGCTCGATACCATACTGTTTTATAATGCTCCTATTAAGTGCCTTGGGATGTTTTATTATGTTAAAGGTGCTATATAAATGTAAGTTGTTGTTGAGTTCTCCCCCATGTACTAATTTAGAGTCATTGTGTCGTGCCTATTTATTCTTTCTGCTCGGACCCTCGTCCCAGCCTGGTTCAGGTGGAGCCTGTCCCAATAGTACAGTTTCTTCCTGTCCTGCTACTGGTGCCAGTGTCTCATGAAATGGAACCCCTCTTTCCCATACCACTCCTTCAGCTACATGTTCTGCTTATCGCTACGCCAATTTGCATGTGGCTGGAATAATCAGAGATTTTAAGTTTGTTTCTTTAATTTAGCTGCTAGTTCCTGGTGTTTTCCAAACAGGACCTCTGGCCTACTCTTTCCTGTGTTGTTGGTCCCAACGTGGATCACAAAGTTTGAGATGTCCCTCACCCTAGTACCAGGTAGGCAACATACCATGTGTGACTCTTGATCCTGCTTACAAAGGATGCTATCTAACCATTCTCCTAATTATTGAATCCACCACAACTACCTCATTATGCTTCCCATTCTCCTCCTCCTTCCCCCATCCCCCCAAACTTTGGACAGCCATGGTCAGCATCTGACTGTCCTTCCGATAGTTGTATTCTTTATCCTTACAAGTAACAAATACATTGTACTTGTTGGATTGGAGCAGATTCTGCAGATCCTTGTTCTCTGTCTCATATGGATTTCCCTTACACTGTGCATTATTGGTCTCACCAATTCCGTTCTGAACCTGCACTTCTCTGAGGTGTGACTGAGGTCTGGAGCAAAATGTCCATATACTTCTCCCCCTCCAGTATGTGTTGGAGTGTCTCCCAACTCGCACTCCAGCTCAATGACTGTGAGCTGGAGAGATTTGAGATGGATGCATCTACTGCAGATGTGTTCACTCGGGACAGTCTTACTGTCCACAAACTCCCACGTACTGCAGCCCAGATATACAACCTGTTCTGCCATATCTTAGTCCAGATTATTTATATTATTTATATCTACTTTGCAAGTTTTTTTCTTTTTCTACACACTAACTTGCACTCAACACTAAAACACTGGACAAAAATCTTTAATAGTTACTGCCTGAAGCTTACATGAACTGGAAGTATTGGAAGCAAAAAGCAGCACCTCCATCCCCCTCTGCACTGAATTCCCACTGTCACCAAATTCCCAATTTTTACATGCTGTTTACGATGCACTCCATTTACGAACACTCTATGCGATCACTCTCAGAAATCCTCAGAATGGTCTGGCAACCCAGAAAGTTCAGCTTCCAACCAAGAAACCAAAACTGCACAACACTGAAATTTGTTTGCTTTGAATGTTCTGAGTTTTTCTGTTTTTTTTTAATTTAACTTCTGTCTGCAAGTTGGGGAGGGGTGAATCTGACCCTGGTGGCAGTAGAAGGGACAAAATGACCTTGTTTAAAAGCTTTGTTTCCAAGTCATTGATGGAGTGGAATGGTGAAGGTTACTGAGAATTTTGACTCTTCAGCCTCCCAACTATATAGGCCATTTGTTTATGAGTGATATATAAGAAGAGAAACTGCGATAATAGGAGACTGCTGTTGATGGATAGGAAGAGTTAAAGCTGTAGCATCAATTTTGTTGCTTTGAAATTTACAAATGACTTTGAGTATTCAGCTATTTCCAGAATGCAAATTGTTCTTTCCGTAATGATAGTGGTGCATTTTGTTTTAGGAGTCTGAGGTTCCGGTCCTTTTCCTGCTTTTATGGAATTAGATGAGAATACAATATGTAAACGTCCTTGAAGTATATATTAAGTATATTTTTGACTATTTTACCTTTTTTGAAAGCCATTACGTTTTACTTTTCACATTAGGATCCTTTGTTGTGTGCATTGGTCTCTAGTTTGAAATGAAATTGTTAAAGAGCCTATATTGCTTTTAATGCTTTTAGATTTTTACTATTTTTTATGCCCTTGGATACTTACTCCCCTGCTCTATGATTTCTGGTAGGCATTTTGTTATGGTGTTTTTTCATCTTTCTTCTTTGCCCCTCCCCTTAACATGATTTGATGTATTGCATTATGTAGTAACTTGAGAATAAACCCATTCCTGATGCCATACTCTAATCTGGGGGAAGCAGTTAAGAATTCTAATCATGTAAACATATACAAAAACATCAACAATGTTAAACTTCCACGAGGAGTCTGCAGTATGTTAGTAGGACATAAAGGGTTGAATTTTCCTGGCCCATTGGAAGTGGGACAGAAGGTGTTGGGATGGAAGCCTGATGTCTTCACATCAGAACCGGATAGTCTGAAGGGTGTTCGGCATGGTAGGAGGACCTCATGCCTGGACGTAGCAGGCAGGTAATTAAGCCTGTCAATGCAGTTAACTTGAATTTTACCAAGATTTTCTGAGTGCTCAGGAACCACGGGACTCCAGTACCTCCCCAGGTATAAGGAGGCAGTTAGCTCGTGGGAGGTCAGTTCTTAGTCCAGACAGCAGCCATTGTGAATCCGAGCGTGGCTTGGCAGGGAGGGTGGAACTGCACAGGCATTCAGGTTGTCAGTTGGGAGAAGGGGAAAAGGTGCCAGTGCTGCGGGGGCATACTGCCAGAGTCTCACATTGAATTTCACACTTGTGTGGTTAAAGCAGGGCTGGAAAGAGGCCCTGGAGACTGAGTGAATCTACATGCCACGGGCCTCATTCTTTCAGGTTTTGGTTCCTCCAATGAGGAGGAGCACCAGAGAGGGAGAGAGCTGCAGCCACAGGCAGCGGGGCAGCAGCAACCAGAGGAGCACCAGCCTTCGGTTTGATGTGGGGGGCGATACACAGAGGGGAACAGTGCAGAGGGGCACACAACCAGCCTCTTATGCAAAGAAGAGGTTAGCTGCCATAAAAGGGTCCACAGACCGAGGCTCAGCAGTGTCACCGAAGACTCAGCCTCTCCAGGGAGGCTATGACAGAGCTGTGTGCCATGATGAAGGATGAGCTGAGCCCCATGGGAAGTGGTGGCCATGAAATGCTTAGAGGCGCTGAAGGTCACCATGGTACTGAATTTTTATGCTTCGGGTTCATTCCAGCAATCCAATGGAGATATGTGTGGGATCTCTCAGTCAGTGGCTCATCGTTACATTAAGATAGTCACCAATACCATCTTCAAGAGGGCCAGCCCGGGCTGTAGGAATCAGGACCATTTCTGGATTCCCCCAGGTGCAGGGTGTAATTGACTGCACGCATATGGCCATCAAGGCTCCCGCAGACCAGCTTGCAGCCTTCATCAAGAGCAAGAGCTTCCACTTGCTTAATGTACAACTTGTCTGCGACCACTGCAAGCACTTCCTGCAGGTGTGTGCACAGTTCCTGGGAAGCCGCCATGGCGCCTACATTCTGAAGCAGTCCCAGGCCCCCTGTGTGCCTTCAAGGATGGATACTGGATGACGAGGGCGCCTGTGAGGAGCCCAAGCACTGATGCAAAGGAGAAAGACAATACCTGCTAAGGCACAACTCGAGTGACCATAGAGCAGGCCATAGGGCTTCTGAAGATGTGGTTTAGATGCCTAGATAGATCTGGTGGAGCCCTTCAATATGCCCCAGCAAGGGTCTTGTGTATTTGGTTTGTTGTGCCTTGCACAACCTGGTACTACAGTGGGGAGAGCATTTGAACAATGAGGATATTGTTGAGCATGATGCCTCTTCTGAGGATGAAGAGATGGAGGAAGATGATTACCAGGTGCAAGATGCTGGAGAATCCCAAGGACCACAGGCCAGGCGCTATGAGATACGTGCAGGGGAGGCTTGTGATCCCTTAATAAAGGCATGTCTCACATGATCCTTAGTGACAGATCCATGCAATTCAATAAAGCCTCAGCACACCGCAGCCCTGTTGCCACCTCCTTCATGGACCTTGCCATTTACCTTCACATCTCACCGTGGCACGGTGAGTGCCAGGATCTCGCGCAGTGTGCTGTCATCCATCAAAACGTTTAATGGAACCAGGGTCCTCCTGCCAAAGTAAACGTTGGACCCTTAGAGGATGAGACTGGGGAATTCGTGATGGGAAGCAAGGAAATGGTATTTTGTATTTGTCCTCATGGAAGAAGAAGCAAAAAAATCCTAAGAATAGTAGAAAATCAAGGGCAAAAGGGAGGGAGGAACTTAAAACAACCACAATAACTAGGGAAAAAGTACGAGGAAACAAATGGGACTAAAGGCTGACCAGTCCCCTGGACCTGATGGCCTGCATCCTAGGGTCTTAGAAGAGGTAGCTGCAGAGATAGTGGATACATTGGTTGTAATCTTCCAAAACTTCAAAAATTCTGGAAAGGTCTCAGTGGATTGGAAAACTGCAAATGTAACACCTCTTCAGAAAGGAGGGAGACAGAAAGCAGGAAATTGTAGGCCAGTTAGCCTACCATCTGTCATTGGGAAAATGCTAGAATCCATTATTAAGGAAGTAGTAGCAGGACATTTAGAAAATTATAATATAATCAGTAGAGTCAACATGCTTTTATGAAAGGGAAACTGTGTTTGACAAATGTAAGGATGTAACGAGCAGGATGAATAATGGGGAACCAGTAGATGTAGTGTATTTGGATTTCCAAAAGGCATTCGATAGGGTGCCACATAAAAGGTTACTGCACAAGGGATAAGATCACAGTGTTAAGAGTAATATATTAACATGGATAGAGGATTGGCTAACAAATAGGAAAGAGAGAGTCGGGATAAGTGGGGCATTTTCAGGTTGGAAAACAGTAACTAGTGGAGTGCCACAGAGATCAGTGCTGGGGCTTGAACTATTTACAATCTATATTAATGACTTTGATGAAAGGACCAAATTTGCTGATCATACAAAGATAGGTAGGAAAGCAAGTTGTGAGGAGGACATAGAGAGTCTGCAAAGATATATAGATATGTTAAGTTAGTTGCCAAAAATTTAGCAGATTGAGTATAATTTGGGAAATGTGAGGTTGTCCACTAAGGTGGGAAGAAAAGAAAAGCAGAATGGAGAGAGACTACAGAATGCTGCGTAACAGAGAGACCTCGGTGTCCTTGTACATGAATTACAAAAAGTTACCATGCAGGTACAAGTAATTAGGAAGGCAAATGAATGTTGGCTTTTATTGCAAGGGGTTGGAGTATTTTTTTTTGCATTGATTCTTGGGATGTGGGCGTCGGTGGCCAGGCCAGCATTTATTACCCATCCCTAATTGCCCTTGAGAAGGTGGTGGTGAGCTGCCTTCTTGAACCACTGCAGTCCATGTTGGGTAGGTAGACCTACAGTGCTGTTGGGAAGGGAGTTCCAGGATTTTGACCCAGCGACAGTGAAGGCACGGCGATATAGTTCCAAGTCAGGATGGTTTGTGACTTGGAGGGGAACTTGCAGGTGGTGGTGTTCCCATGCACCTGTTGCCCTTGTTCTTCTGGGTGGTTGAGGTCGCAGGTTTGGAAGGTGCTGTCGAAGGAGCCTTGGTGAGTTGCTGCAGTGCATCTTGTAGATGGTACACACTGCTGCCACTGTGCGTCGATGTGGAGGGAGGGAATGTTGAAGGTGGTGGATGGGGTGCAGATCAAGCGGGCTGCTTTGCCCTGGAGGTTGTCGAGCTACTTGAGTGTTGTTGGAGCTGCAGCCATTCAGGCAAGTGGAGAGTATTCCATCACACTCCTGACATTTGCCTTGTAGATGGTGGACAAGCATTGAGGAGACAGGAGGTGAGTTACTCGCCACAGAATTTCCAGCCTCTGTCCTGCTTTTGTAGCCACCGCATTTATGTGGCTGGTCCAGTTCAGTTTCTGGTCGATAGAGACCCCCAGGATGTTGATGGTGGGGGATTCAGTGATGGTAAAGCCATTTAATGTCAAGGAGAGATGGTTAGATTCTCTCTTGTTGGAGATGGTCATTGCCTGGCACTTGTGTGGCGTGAATGTTACTTGCCACTTATCAGCCCATGCCTGGATGTTGTCCAGGTCTTGCTGCATATGGACATGGACTGCTTCAGTATCTGAGGAGTCGCGAATGATGCTGAACATTGCGCAATCATCAGCAAATATCCCCACTTCTGGAGGGCAGGTCATTGATGAAGCAGCAGAAGATGGTTAAGCCTAGGACACTACTCTGAGGAACTCCTGCAGTGATGTCCTGGGACTGAGACGATTGACCTCCAACAACCACAACCATCTTCCTTTGTGCGAGGTGTGATTCCAACCAGTGGAGAGTTTTCCCCCCATTCTCATTGACTGCAGTTTTGCTCGGGCTCCTTGATGCCATACTCGGTCAAATGCTGCCTTGATGTCAAGGGCAGTCACTCTCACCTCACCTCTGGAGTTCAGCTCTTTTGTCCATGTTTGAACCAAGGCTGTAATGAGGTCAGGACCTGAGTGGCCCTGGCAGAACCCAAACTGAGCGTCAGTGAGCAGGTTATTGCTGAGCAAGTGCCATTTGATAGATCTGTAAAACGCCACCTTCCTTCACTTTGCTGATGATCGGGAGTAGACTGATAGAACAGTACTTGGCTGGGTTGGATTTATCCTGCTTTTTTGTACACAGGACATACCTGGGCAATTTTCCACATTTCCGGGTAGATGCCAGTGTTGCGGCTGTACTGGTAACTGCTTGGCTAGGGCGCGCGGCTAGTTCTGGAACGCAAGTCTTCAGTACTATTGCCGGAATATTGTCAGGTCCCATAGCCTTTTGCAGTATCCAATGTCTTCAGCCGTTGCTTGATATCACGTGGAGTGAATCAGATTGGCTGAAGACTGACATCTGAGAGGCTGGGGACCTCAGGAGGAGGCAGAGGTGGAGCTTTCACTCGGCACTTCTGGCTGAAGGTGGATGCAAATGCTTCAGCCTTCTCTTTTGCATTGATGTGCTGGACTCCCCTATCATTGAGAATGAGGATATTTGTGGAGCCTCCTCTTCCTGTCAGTTGTTTAATTGTTTGCCACCATTCACGGCTGGATGTGGCAGGACTGCAGAGCTTAGATCTAATCCGTTGGTTGTGGAATTGCTTAGTCCTGTCCATTGCATGCTGCTTCCAGTCTTTGGCATACAAGTAGTCCTGTGCTGTAGCTTCACCAGGCTGACGCCTCAATTTGAGGTATGCCTGGTGCTGCTCTTGGCATGCTCTCCTACACTCTTCATTGAACCAGGGTTGGTCTCCTGGCTTGTTGGTAATGGTAGAGTGGGGGACATAGAGTCATAGAGCGATACAGCACTGAAACAGGCCCTTCGGCCCACCGAGTCTGTGCCGACCATCAACCACCCATTTATACTAATCCTACATTAATCCCATATTCCCTACCACATCCCCACCTCTCCTCAATTCTCCTACCACCTACCTACCCTAGGGGCAATTTACAATGGCCAATTTACCTAACAACCTGCATGTCTTTGGCTGTGGGAGGAAACCGGAGCACCCGGCGGAAACCCACGCGGTCACAGGGAGAACTTGCAAACTCCGTACATGTCAGGCCATGAGGTCACAGATTGTGGTTGAGTACAATTCTGTTGCTACTGATGGCCCATAGCGCCTCATGGATGCCCAGTTTTGAAATGTTAGATCTGTTCGAAATCTATCCCATTTTAGCAGTAGTAGTGCCACACGACACGATGGAAGGTACCCTCAATGTGAAGATGGGACTTCATCTCCACACGGACTGTGCGGTGGTCACTCCTACCAGTACTGTCGTGGACAGATGCATCTGTGACAGATAGATTGGTGAGGACGAGGTCAAGTATGTTTTTCCCTCTTGGTTCCCTCACCACCTGCTGTAGATCCAGTCGAGCAGCTATGTCCTTTAGCATTCGGTCAGCAGTGGTGCAACTGAGCCACTCTTGGTGATGGACATTGAAGTCCCCCACTCCGAGTACATTTTGTGCCTTTGCTTCTTCCAATTGGTGATTGATCAGCCAAGGAGGTGGGTGGGAGGGGGGGGTGGTAGGTGGTAATCAGCAGGAGATTTCCTTGCCCATGTTTGACCTGATGCCTTGAGACGTCATGGGGTCCGGAGTCAATGTGGAGGATTTCCAGGGCAACTCCCTCCTGATGTATACCACTGTTCCGCCATCTCTGGTGGATCTGTCCTGCCGATGGTGATGATGGTGTCTCGGACATTGTCAGGTATGATTCTGTGAGTATGACTGTTAGACTGTTGCTTGACTAGTCTGTGGGATAGCTCTTCCAATTTTGACACAAAACCCCTGATGTTAGTAAGAAGGACTTTGCAGGGTCGACAGAGCTGGGTTTGCTGTTGTCGTTTCCGGTGCCTAGGTCAATGCCGGGTAGTCCGTCCGGTTTCATTCCCTTTCTTAGACGTTGTGGCGGTTTGGTACAACTGGGTGGCTCGCTAGGTCATTTCAGCGTTAACCACATTGCTGGGGATCTGGAGTCACTTGTAGGCCAGACCAGGTAAGGACAGCATATTTCCTTCCTTAAAGAACATTAGTGAACCAGGTGGGTTTTTACAACAATCGACAATGGTTTCATGGTCATCACTAGACTAGATTTTAATTCCAGGTTTATTAATTGAATTAAGATTCCACCATCTGCTGTGGTGGGATTCTCACCCATGTCCCCAGAGCATTAGCCTGGGGCTCTGGGTTACATTTAGTGACATTACCACTATGCCACTGCCTCCCCATATCTCTCTGCCTCTGCTTGATAATCTTCTGCAGATGCCTGTAATGTATGAACTTGATGCAGAACCCTCATTACTTGAGCTTGCAAAGGCCATTGACTCCCTACCAGCAAGGAAATTACCTGGAAAGGACAGAATACCAGCTGAGCTACTCAAGTATGGAAAGCCCCACCTTCTGCCATTACCTCCACGACCATCTCCTCCTCGACTGGCTGGAAGCTCTCTCCTGCAGGATATGCATGACACAAGCATCATCACGTTATGCAAGAACAAAGGCGAGGGGATTGCAACAACTAGCGGGGCATCTCACTCCTCAGTGTCACTGGGAAGGCCTTTGCCAGAGTCATTCTAATGAGGCTGCAATGACTAACTGGCAGAATATACCTGGAGGCACAATGTAACTTCAGAGCAGGCAGATCCATGGTAGACATGATCATCTCTCTGTCAGCTTCAAGAGAAGTGCAGTGAGCAGCCAACACCACTCTACCTTGTTCTTGTGGATCTCACAAGCATTTGACACCATGAGCAGAATGGGCCTCTACCGGATACTAGAGAAAATCTACTGTCCTCCTAAGCTGTGCAGTCTCATTTGGTCCTTTCATGAAACATGCGCCGCATCATTCAGTTTGGCACCACCACCGACAGTTTTGAGATCAAGAACAGGATGAAATAGGGCTGTGTCTTAGCCCCTAATCTGTTTTGTATAGTTTTCTCTGTCCTCCTGACCTATGCTTTCCCTACTGACATGGAAGGAGTGTACCTGCACACATGATCAGACGGGGAGCTCAGTGTGATCAGTGATGGACACATGAGCACTATGCCTCCTGTTCTCCAGAGGCACTCTTGTGTCCATCTATTAGGCCACTCACTCTCTCATGTCTCTACTCCTGTCTCACCATCTATGGTGGAATGACCCATGCTGTCCTGTCAGTTCCAGTGCTGCCGCCTCCTCAGGATTGTGAGGAACAGGACGCCACCGCCGGTCTTTATCCTTTCCTTCACATTGTGGACAGTTTTTGACTATTGTTAGTCACTCGACAAAGACACGCTCTGCGCCTATGCTGGTAGCTGCCTGACTATCCATGATGGTGCCACAGGAATGTTTCCTGCATGCGGCCACTGAGAAACAGCAGCGCCAGAGTCAACTGTGATGGGCTGGGACCATTCACCGAGATGCTGCCAAGCCTGTGATAGGCAATGATACTGCCTGGCCCCGTTGCCAGGGATTGGATTGGCATTCCTTTTTTAGCTAGTTCTCCCTTGCGCATTGCCATTTGAATGCCCCTAAGGAGAGCAAAGTGTGGTGCACCTACCTTGGCAGATTGCATGAGGTCATTCATCTTCTTGCAGTACTGCTGCCGGGTTCTATAGATGATCCCACGGCTTCTGACCTCCCCTGCGATCTGTCCAGGTGTGCTTCATCTGGTAGACAGTACTGCTCCTCCCCCAATACCTTCCACCTTGCCCGAGCAGCCTGGAGGAGAACCTGCAGGAAGGCATAGCTGAACTGTGGGGCCACCTGGGGTCTGATCTCTGCCATTCTTGGATAGGCCTGTTTTCCCTGCTCTTACTCTCAGGCAAAGAGGAGTTCCCTGATGAGGACTTTCCGTACTTTGGACTTCGCTCTTAGATGGGCAAGGTTGAACAACCTGCCCCCTGATCTTGTGTGGAGGAAAATTCCTTCTTCAGAGGACTTGAACGCATGTGAAAGCAGCAGGGAGAAGAAAATCCCAAAAAGTGTGGGTGCGAGAACACAGCCCTGTTTCACACCACTCAGGATAGGAAAGGGATCTGATGAGGAGCCACCATGTTGAATTGTGCCTTTCATATTGTCATGGAATGAGGTGATGATACTTAGTAGCCTTGGTGGACATCCAATCTTTTCTAGTAGTCTGAAGAGACCACGTCTGCTGACGAGGTCAAAGGCTTTGGTGAGATCAATGAAAGCAATGTAGAGGGGCATCTGTTGTTCGCGGCATTTCTCCTGTATCTGACGAAGGGAGAACAGCATGTCAATGGTCGATCTCTCTGCACGAAAGCCACACTGTGCCTCAGGATAGACGCGCTCCGCCAGCTTCTGGAGCCTGTTTAGAGCGACTCGAGCAAAGACTTAACCCACTATGCTGAGCATTGAGATTCCACGGTAGTTGTTGCGGTCACCTTTGTTTTTATAGAGGGTGATGATATTGGCATCGCGCATGTCCTGAAGTACTGCTCCCTCGTCCCAGCACAGGCATAGCAGTTCATGTAGTGCTGAGAGTATAGCAGGCTTGGCACTCTTGATTATTTCAGGGGTAATGCTGTCCTTCCCAGGGGCTTTTCCGCTGGCTAGAGAATCAATGGCATCACTGAGTTCCGATTTTGTTGGCTGTATGTCCAGCTCATCCATGACTAGTAGAGGCTGGGCTGCGTTGAGGGCAGTCTCAGTGACAACATTCTCCCTGGAGTACAGTTCTAGGTAGTGCTCCACCCAGCGGTCCATTTGTTTGCGTTGGTCAGTGATTATGTCCCCTGATTTAGATTTGAGGGGGGTGATCTTCTTGATGGTTGGCCCAAGGGCTCTCTTAATGCCATCATACATTCCTCTGATGTTTCCGGTGTCTGAGGCCAGCTGAATATGACTGCATAGGTGTTGCCAGTAGTCGTTTGCGCAGCGCCTGGCTGTTCTTTGTGCAGAGTCTCATCGACAGGATTGCGGCTGCCTGCAATGAATTTGGCCTAACCATCAGCCTCAAGAAAACAAACATCATGGGGCAGGACGTCAGAAATGCTCCATCCATCAATATTGGCGACCACGCTCTGGAAGTGGTTCAAGAGTTCACCTACCTAGGCTCAACTATCACCAGTAACCTGTCTCTCGATGCAGAAATCAACAAGCGCATGGGAAAGGCTTCCACTGCTATGTCCAGACTAGCCAAGAGAGTGTGGGAAAATGGCGCACTGACACGGAACACAAAAGTCCGAGTGTATCAAGCCTGTGTCCTCAGTACCTTGCTCTATGGCAGCGAGGCCTGGTCAACGTATGTCAGCCAAGAGCAACGTCTCAATTCATTCCATCTTCGCTGCCTCCGGAGAATCCTTGGCATCAGGTGGCAGGACCGTATCTCCAACACAGAAGTCCTCGAGGCGGCCAACATCCCCAGCTTATACACACTACTGAGTCAGCGGCGCTTGAGATGGCTTGGCCATGTGAGCTGCATGGAAGATGGCAGGATCCCCAAAGACACATTGTACAGCGAGCTCGCCACTGGTATCAGACCCACCAGCCGTCCATGTCTCCGCTTTAAAGACGTCTGCAAACGCGACATGAAGTCCTGTGACATTGATCACAAGTCGTGGGAGTCAGTTGCCAGCGTTCGCCAGAGCTGGCGGGCAGCCATAAAGGTGGGGCTAAAGTGTGGTGAGTCGAAGAGACTTAGCAGTTGGCAGGAAAAAGAAAGAGGCGCAAGGGAAGAGCCAACTGTGTAACAGCCCCGACAAACAAATTTCTCTGCAGCACCTGTGGAAGAGTCTGTCACTCTAGAATTGGCCTTTATAGCCACTCCAGGCGCTGCTCCACACACCATTGACCACCTCCAGGCGCTTACCCATTGTCTCTCGAGACAAGGAGGCCAAAGAAAAACTCTCAGGCACCTTTGCCGCTGTTCGTATTTAAATGAGTGCTGGTAGCTCTTTAAATATGACGCCAGCACTCCCAGCGGCGTGACCTCATGCTGCCACTGGTGCCGCACTGGACACTTCCTCCGCCTGATGGCAGTTAATTGACCAGCCGCAGCAGAATAGCGCACCCTAGACTGCGCCTCCTACCCCCGCCCAAATGGGAGTGCCTCCTACTTCCGGTCCCAGCGGCAGGACTTCAGGTGGCTCCAAAAAATTCAGTCCATAGTTTTTTAGAGGCTGCACTGTAGTTTGGAACGAGTGTTAGCAGATGATTTTGCAATTTGCACATTTGGACATGCTTGATGAAGCAGTTTGGAGAACTTTCAGCTTCCTTGCTGCTGTTTCTACTTGAAGTAGAACGAAGTGTATTTTGATGAACACTTTCCCATCGTATTCATTGTAACCTTTTGTTCTTTTTCAGCCTGCTCATGGCTGCATTGGCTGGTGAAACTCAGTGTCTGTAATGGGCGCCCTGCTCCTGCACAGCGAGTACTGGTCTGTGACAGACGGTCCAGATAGAGTTTAATGAACAACCAATCCTTTGTACGTGTATGTTCAATAGACTGCCTTTTTATTTTCAAAAAACTGCATTTCACCTCCAAATGGCATACTGCCAACCAAGTCGTTTGCCTTCTGCAAGTACAGGTCCTTAGAAGGACAAATAATGATTTGATTGAATTAAAAATGCATTCTTAACTCTGCTGAACCTATGAATCTGTGCAGCTTCTGGAGATTATATTGCTTATTTTTAAAAGCACAGTAGTAATAGAAGCTTGTTAATTCTAATAAACTGTACCAGAAATACATGGTTTGCATGCAAAGCAAAGTACCTTTTACTCTGTTGCAAAAATATGTCTTGGCCCCAACTTCATAAGGGGTCCTGTTACTGGCCTAGTGAGAAATTTCTATTTCCCACCGCAGCCTTTGTAGCATTTCTCATGGAAATAGATTTATTGATGAATTGTAATTTTTTTTTGCAGTGGATCTGCCTTAGTAGAAACTAGTTTGGGGCTGCTCAAATGAAGTACTAACTGACGAGGGTGATGTTGAGCACCTCAAGCACTGAGCCCTCTGTGGTGTTTCTTAAGCTCCACACTCCATAAGGTACACTACATAGTTATAGCAAATATGCAAAAAGGTTCATTATATCTCCAATTTCCATGCAAGTTAGGTCAAAGCCCTATAATTCAGTTGGAGCCCCCATAGCTGCTAAAGGTTTGGAACTGAGTCTTGTGGAGAACCTGTCCATAAAATAATATTTCTGCTTTTGATTGCCATTATTATAGTGTATGATTGCTTTGCTTTTTTTATTTGCCTCCAATGGTTAAATCCTGAAAGGGAGCTTAGGTTCCCACCATTTTAATAAACAAAAAAATGTTGGTGCTATAAAGGCTATTGATGACATCACACCTGCCAATCAACCCCTTGCTACTTCTAGCAAGTTGCACTCTAAGTGCTGGGAATGCCACAGAAATGTTGAAATTGAGCTAACCTTGCATTATAGTCTGAGATTAATGAAGTCATGGCCAGCACATGATTGTGGTCCTCTTGCTGCATCATCAGCCTCACCGAGCCATTTGGTTCCCTTTGTAGACTGTTAATCGAAAACCGCGATGTATGTCAGACTAAATTATTGATTAAGAGGTACTCCATTGTTCTTACATTAATGCCAAAATTCATTCAAAGGAAACAAGGACAATCAATTATTTTTTGTGTCCTAGTCTGAGTACAGCGCTCAACATATAGAAGTACATTTAATCCAAAAGAGGTGGCGTAGTTAATGTAACAAAGCAGGGTGAATACCCTGGAAATCAGTGGACTGACTTGCCCAAATAGTAAGTTATGAGCTACAGTTTAGCTGATTATGTATTCAGTATGCATTTCATTGGCATTTTGGACCCTGATGGGAGGGAAAGTTCGCACCAGCATAAGCACTCCCTCAACCTCTATTGTCTAATAGGAATTCCTACATTGGGGGAAATTAAGGTTTGTCCACCCAGCCCCAACTCTGATAAAAATCCGAGCTGCCCCTGCTGAGATTTTGCTGCATTTTGTTCCCCTAAACAGTCTTCTGCTCCCCACCCAGTCTCAATCCCACACCCCCAATTTCCTTCTCCATCCTCCTGCTCTCCCCTACTGCTTCCCTCTCCTCTGCCTTTGCCCCCTCCCCATCGTCCTCTGCTGTCTCCGCTCTCTGCTGTTGCCCCTTCCTCTCGTCTAGCCTTCACTTCCTTCCTCCCTGCATTCCCGCCCCACCCTTTACCCCTTTCCCTCTCCCCCTCTCTCTCTCCCTTCTGCTCTTCCCCTTCATCCCGTCCTCCTTTTTCTGCTTTCCCTCTCCTCCCCTATTGTCTCCCCCCTCATAGTTTTTTCTTCACCTCCCTCCATTCCCCCATCCCTTCCTGGGTCCAGTTATTGCCCCAGCATTTTAAGCAAATCTAAAAATGAGCTATATTTCACAATAACATGATTACCTTTATCAGCTGAATTGTCTCATTTGTCACCCTTAATTAAAGCTTTTGCTTGACCATCTCAGCGTCTCAAAGACTGGACCTGGAGTTGATACTTCTGCCAAGAGTTGTGATCTAGTGTATGCAGTGTTAGCCCGTGGAATGTGCCTTATTTCTTAGGATGCATTATGTATTGTCAGTCAGTGGTGCTGATGGAATATTTATTTTACATCTAAGCACTTCCTGCCCAGTAATATTTTTGTAATTTTGAAAAATGAACAAATTTCAAAAGCTTTGTTGAGGTAAAGTTTTTTTTTAAACAAGAAGCTGTGTTGTATGTGCCTGTGAGAGAAAGTCAGTGTTCTGCTTGCACACCTGTTGTAACTGTTGTTTCCTCTTGAATAACTTCAAAAAAGTATATTAAAGTCAATGGAGAGAATAAAACAGAGGGACAAACCAGAGAGGGAATGAAGGTGAGAATGATGAATCAGAGATAAAGTGGGTGAGTGAGGGAAGGAACTGACTGGTGAGTAATTGGTAAGCTATTCTACTTATAATAAATAGTCTGTAAAATTAAGGTATGGCAGTCTGCCGAGTGGAACGTACAGCCTGTGGCATAAGGGCAGTCATGGACGCACCGTGTGTCTTGGACAGACATATCTGCAAGAAGTGTAACCAGCTGCAGAAGCTTAAGCTCCGGGTTTCGGAACTCGAGCGGTGGCTGAAGTCATCCACGAGGTGTTGTGTATCCCCGAGGCGGTGGACTACGTGGATAGCACGTTTAGGGAGGTGGTCACACCACAGATTAGGAGCACGCAGACAGATAGGGAATGGGTGACCACCAGGCAGTCTAAGAGAACCAGGCAGGTAGTGCAGGAGTCCCCTGATATGATGTCACTCGCTAATCGGTTTTCCAATTTGAGTACTGGTGAGGGTGATGGTTCCTCAGAGGAGGGCAATCAGAGCCAGGTTTGTGGCACCACACAGGTGGCTCAGCTGCACAGGATGGGAGGAAAGGGAGTGCAAGAGCAGTAGTAATAGGGAATTCATTAGTTTGAGGAACAGACAGGCGTTTCTGCGGCACCAAATGTGACTCCAGGATGGTGTGTTACCTCCATAGTGCCAGGGTCAAGGATGTCACGGAGAGGCTGCAGGATGTTCTTCTGGGGGAGGGGAACAGCCAGAGGTCGTGGTCCACATTGGTACCAATGACATAGATAAGAAGGGGGATGAGATTCTGAAAGCAGATTTTATGGAGCTAGGAAGCAAATTAAAAAGCAGGACCTCAAAGCAGTAATCTCAGGATTACTCCCAGTGCCACGTGCAAGTGAGCACAGGAATAGGAAAATTGAGCGATTGAACATGTGGCTGGAGAACTGGTGTAGGAGGGAGGGCATCAGGTTTCTAAGACATTGGGACTGGTTCTGGGCAGGTGGGGCCTGGGCAGGTGGGGCCTTAGCAGGTGCTTTTTAGCAGGACTGGGATAAGTATCCTTGCAGGGAGATTTGCTAGTGCTGTTGGGGAGGGTTTAAACTAAATTGTCAGGGGATGGGAACATGAGCAGGAGCTCAGATTGGAGGGATGCAAAACTGGTAGCTTGTCAGGGGTGTGGGAACCAGGAGCAAATATCAGAGAGGAATATCAGGGTGCACAGAATACTGGGGGAGATAGATAGCACGATAGCAGGAATAGTAAGTTATTAGGTGGGGTCAGAGTAAGGGAGAAAGTTATAAAGTCTGCATCAGGTTTAATGTACATGTATGTGAATGCACGGAGTGTGGTTAACAAGACTGGTGAGGTACAGGCACAGAGTGCCATGTGGAAATATGGTGTTGTGGCTATAACAGAGATCTGGCTTAAAGAAGGGCAGGACTGTGTGTTAAATATTCCTGGATACAAGATGTTCAGTAAAGCTAGCAAAGGGAAAAAAGGGGGAGGGGTGGCAGTATTGATTAAGGAGTGCTGGAGAAAAAGGATGTCCCAGAGGGGTCGAGGACAGAATCAATTTGGCTAGAGCTAAGGAACAAAAACGGTGCAGTTACATTGCTCGGTGTTGTCTGTAGGCTACCAGCTAGTGGGAAGGACGTGGAGGAATGAATTTTCAAGGGAATTGCAGAGATGTGCAAAAATTATACGGTAGTTTTAATAGGGGACTTTAATTATCCAAACATAGACTGGGATAATAGTAGTGTGAAGGGCAAGAGTTCCTTATTCTGTGTTCAGGAAAATTTTCTACAACAGTATGTTGCCAGTCCAACAAGAAAGGAGGCACTGCTAGACCTGATTCTTGGGAATGAGGTGGGCCAAGTGGATCCAGTATCAGTAGGAGAGCATTTAGGGAATAGTGATCATTGTATCATAAGGTTTAGGCTGACTATGGAAAAGGACAAAGAGCAATCCAGGGTAAGAATAATTATCTGGGGGAAGGCCAACTTCAGTGGGGTAAGAATGGAGCTGGGGCGAATAAATTGGAGTCAAAAGCTGGCAGGAAAACCAGTAGATGAACAATGGGCTACCTTCAAAGAAGAGATGGTTCGGGCACAGTCAAGGTATGTTCCCTCGAAAGGAAAAAGTAGAGCAAACAAATCCAGAGCACCCTGGGTGACAAATGAGTTAGAGATAAAGATAAAGAAGAAAAAGTGTGCTTATGACAGATGCCAGGTAGAAAATACTATTGAGAACCAGGCCGAATATAGAAGGTCCAGTGGGGAAGTGAAAAAACAAATAAGAGAAGCAAAGAGAGAGCATGAAAAGAGACTGGCAGCTAGCATTAAAAGAAATCCCAAAGTTGTCTATAGGCATATAAATAGTCATAGGGTGGTAAAAGAAGGAGTGGGGCCGATTAGGGACCAGAATGAGGATTTACACATGGAGGCCGAAAGCATAGCTGAGGTATTAAATGAATGCTTTGCATCTGTCTTTGCTTGGGTTGCATCTTCTTCCTTGGTAATGTTGAAAGAGGAGGTAAATCAGAGATTAGAGGGGTTTAAAATTAAGAGGAAGTATGAGATAGGCTGTCTGAACCTAAAGTGGATAAAGCACAAGGACCATTTGAGATGCATCCAAGGATACTGAGGGAAGTGAGGGTGGAAATCGCAGAGGCACTGCCCATAATTTTTCAGTCTTCCTTAGACTTGGGGGTGGTGCCAGAGGACTGGAGAACTGCAAATATTACACTCTTGTTCAAAAAAGGGTCTAAAGATAAGCCCAGCAAATACAGGCCAGTCAGTTTAACGTCGGTGGTGGGGAAACTTCGAGACAAAATATTTCAAGGCAAAATTAATAGTCACATGGACAAATGCGAGTTAATTAAGCAAAACCAGCATGGATTTCTTAAGGGAAAATCATGTTTAACTAACTTGCTGGAGTTTTTTGAGGAGGTACCAGAGCGGGTTGATGAGGGCAGTGCTGTTGATGTGGTGTACATGGACTTTCAAAAGGCATTTGATACAGTGCCACACAACAGACATGTGAGTAAACCTGTAGCGCATGAAATAAAAGGGACGGTAGCAACATGGATACAAAATTGGCTAAGTGACAGGTGGTTAATGGATGTTTTTTGGGCTGGAGGAAGGTTTATTTAGATTTTAGATTTAGATATACAGCACTGAAACAGGCCGTTTGGCCCACCGAGTCTGTGCCGACCATTAACCACCCATTTATACTAATCCTACACTAATCCCATATTCCTACCACATCCTCACCTGTCCCTATATTCCCCTACCACCTACCTATACTAGGGGCAATTTATAATGGCCAATTTACCTATCAACCTGCAAGTCTTTTGGCTGTGGGAGGAAACCGGAGCACCCGGAGGAAACCCACGCAGACACAGGGAGAACTTGCAAACTCCACACAGGCAGTACCCAGAATTGAACCCGGGTCGCTGGAGCTGTGAGGCTGCGGTGCTAACCACTGTGCCATAGTGGAGTTCCCCCAGGGATCAGTGTTGGGACCCTTGCTTTTCCTGATATTTTTATTGAAACATAGAAAATAGGAGCAGGAGTAGACCAGTTGGCCCTTCGGGCCTGCTGCGGCATTCAAAAAAGATCATGGCTGATCGTCCAATTAAGTACTCAGTTGCCGCTTTCTCCCCATATCCCTTGATCTCTTTGGCAGTAAGAAATATATCTCTCTCCGTCTTGAATATGTTTATAGAAATGATAGTTTCGTGGCACTATTACTGAGACTAGCTTTCAATGCCAGATTTTTTTTTTAATTAATTGAATTTAAATTCCACCATGCCATGTTGGGATTTTAACCTTTGTCTCCAGGGCATTAGGCTTTGCCTCTGAATTACTAAAATAAAAGCAAAATACTGCGGATGCTGGAAATCTGAAACAAAAACAAGAAATGCTGGAATCACTCAGCAGGTCTGGCAGCATCTGTGGAAAGAGAAGCAGAGTTAACGTTTCGGGTCAGTGACCCAAGAAGGGTGTACCATCTATAAGATGCACTGCAGCAATACACCAAGGCTCCTTAGATAGCACCTTCCAAACCCGCGACCTCTACCAACTAGAAGGACAAGGGCAGCAAATGCATGGGAACATCACCACCTTCACGTTCCCCTCCAAATCCACACCATCCTGACTTGGAACTATATCGCCGTTCCTTTACTGTCGCTGGGTCAAAATCCTGGAACTCCCTTCCTAACAGCCCTGTGGGTATACCTACCCAAAATGGACTGCAGCGGTTCAAGCTTCTCAAGGGCAATTAGGGATGGGCAATAAATGCTGGCCTAGCCAGCAACGCCCACATCCCTGAATGAATATTAAAAAAAGTAGATAGGGAGAATCTGTTCCCACTCTTGAAAGGAACAAGAAGGCACAGATTTAAACTATTTGGTAAGAGAAGCAAAAGCGACATGAGGAAAAACTTTTTTACGCAGTGAGTGCTTCAGGTCTGGAATGCGCTGCCTGAGGAAGTGGTGGAGGCAGGTTCATTTGAAGCATTCAAAAGGGAATTTGACAGTTATATGAAAAAAGAAGAATGTGCAGCGTTATGGGGAGAAGGCAGGGGAATGGAACTGAGGGAGTTGCTCTTTCAGAGAGCCAGTGTGGACACAATGGACTGAATGGCCTCCTTCTGCAGTGTAGCAATTCTGTGAGAGAGAGCATCTTTTTCATTTAATGTTGCTTCATTTTTAAAAAAAAGAACCATTTACATTTCAAAGTGAACTGATAATTTTCAAAGGAGGTCAATAAATACAACAACTCGTCTTTAATGTAGTAAAATGCCCCAGGATGCTTCATGGAAGCATTATAAAACAAAAAAAAACTAATTCGACTTGCGAATTTGAGGGAGAGACTGACAAATAATAAAGCTGACAAGCAATTTATTTTCTTAAGTCTAACTTGATTTCTTAAAAAAAGTTACATTTTGTAAGTGTACAATGTCTTTTACAGGGATATATACAGGGTGAGGGGAGGAGGAGAATTGGTTGAGGATGAAAAGGGGGGCTGTGGATTCTTGGCATTCACTTTTGGAGGAGCAAGTGGGAGTGGGGAGAGTGGATAGAAAGTTATGATTGATGATTAACGGTGGTGCAAAGGGAAATGAGAGGATACAGGGGTTGGGGTTGTTTTTCAAAGGGGAAAAAATGGAGCTAATAATAAAAATAAGGGCGTAGCAGGAACTGGAATGAATAGTGCGAAGGTAAGGTGCAGAGGATAAATTAGGACTGAGGTGGGGGAATCGGAAAGGTTTGTGGGAGGAAATGAGGGAAAATAAACAGCTGAGGACTGCATTTTCTCCACAAGCCTCACCCTAAAATGCAGCCCACAGCCACTGATGGCACATTTCCCTCCCATGGTATGCTAAGACACCTACTACCTCCCACCCAAAAGGAAAGAAAATAGGAAGCAGAGAGAGAAAAAAACACAAGCAGCCTGTGTGAGAAGCAAAAAGAAAAGAGTTAACGTCAGAGAAGAGAAAACTTGAGAAGCGTAAGAGAAACAGAGGGAATCAGCAGCACAAAGGCATCAGAGAAAGGTAAGAAAGTGACCATATTCTTTGACTTACTGTGTATGATGCTACTGGTGATTCACCAGCTATTTAAAAATTCTTCTCTTCCCCCTCCTCCTGGATGCTTTACGCAGTTTTCCAGCTAGAAACATGGTAACATAATCTGCCAAGAAAAGCAGGGAGGCTCATCCCTGGATCTTCTCTTACTGATTGTGTGGCTGGATCGTCTCACTGTTGAACACCTTTTCCTCACATTTGCTCTATTGGGAATTTGTCACTTCATGCAATTGTGGAAGGAAATTTGTGTCTGCTTTCTGTACACCAACACTCTGCACTATTAGGCCTGCCGAACGTTTTGTACTGATTTATGTGGAAAGCCCTACTTGTTACATGGTTTGAACCTGCCTTTGTATTCAGTGTGATCCTTTAGACTCCAGTTGCTGGAGAAGAGACTGCCTCCTGGCATTAGTTAGTGATACGAAATTGAACAAATATTTTTCTGTGAAGTAGAGGGACTGAATCATCAAGGTCTAGCACTGCAGATAAGGTTGCTGGGGCAGGAGATCAAGTGGCTTTGCTTGGCAACGGAAAATTAGAAGCTGAAGATAGTCTCTGTCCATATGTACTTGTGTGTCACAGCTGCCCTTCTACACTGAGAAGGGTTTGAAGGAAATGCAAATTAAATTGAACTTCAAGAGGGAATCTTGCATGTGGAATTAATTTAAGACTACAGAAATAGTCCATCAATAATGGAATATTTGTTATGAGAATGCAGTACTGGATTTTTGCAAGCGGAACAAAAACTATAGTATTCAAGAGAATTGAAATTGAACACTCAATACTTCAACATGGAATCCTGTGTTTCTAAGTTGATTGTAGTGCTATAGAATAGGGTCATTCTCTCAATAAAGCAATCCAGTTCCTATTGTGACATTTTTGCTGATCCTGGATTCACAGGGAAGCAGGGGTCAGGAAGGACAGATGATGGATAGGGACACCAGCTTCTGTCTCTGCAGGAAACCAGTGAAGGATGGTGTCTTCTGTTTCCTAAGATGTATTGTTGGTTTGTCTTGTTTGACTGTTAGTGACAAGTTTAACCTATAGAAGGAACAGAAGGTCATTTTAGACCAGTGCCTGCAGAGATGGCAGGAACTGCCTTTAAATCAGTTATTCAGTAATGATACTGAAATGTTTATTCTGTATGATCTTTTGATCGTTTGACAGTTTACATAATGTCCAAATTATTGTGTAGAAAAATGCTGTTTTAATTTCAGGCAAGTCACAAATGCTACTTAGAAATGCTGTAAAATGTAATTTTTTTAAAAAACTCCTTTCTTGTGAGATTAGTTCTGTTTGGCTGCATACCACATATTGCTCACCATATTAACAAGTTTAAACTTGTTCAGTGCATCTCTGCTTTGTACATGTGAATGGCAAAAAAAGGATGTTGAATGTGGAACTAAACTTTTGGGACAGACATTCTTCAAATCCAGAACCTAGTGTTCCAACCAAAATTGATAGAGGCTGCTTGTAACTTGTACATAAAACCCAAAGCAGCCCCTTAACTGTAACTGGAAAGATGTGATTTGATCCAACCAAAGGACCATTTGCCTGTGGGCAAAATTTAAGCATGCTACGTGCTAGTTGCTTTCCATTTTATTTCAAGAAACTGAACATAACAAGTAAACAAATCCCAAGTTGAAAGAGGAAAATGGGAAAACATTTAACAATTAGCAATGGGTGTATAAACAATTCCTTAAATTTAACATTTTCAAAACTTTTTTTGAACAAAGCAGAAACGTTCTATATTGGTTTTCACTCCTGTATCATGCAGTTATATATTCTCAAGATGGCATTTACAGGAGAGTGCATTCACAGCCTAATTGTACCTATTTGTACAGTATAACTCACTTCTGGTCTGAAGTGGATGTATGGCAGGTGCAGTACAGTCTGACAGGAGTGCACAGGCACCATCCTACCCTATCGATGAATATATCAGAGGGTTGGACCACACTTTCTGTACAACTGAGGCCTAGTGGTGGTTAGGTAACCCTAACCCTACCTCAAGCAGAGTGTATACTCAACGGTGTTAACTTATTTCACCCTCTTACATCTAGGCGATTGATAAAGGGGTCCTATTGTATAGATCTCCAGGAAGAAAGTTCAGATAGATTGATATTCTCCAATTCTAGGCAAAGCCTGTAAATCGTGCTCTGATTCACGTATGTCCAAATGGTGCTGAATCTGCTTTGTGGTGGGAGCACTAGGTTTTGCCATAATGGGAAGATGCAACTGTTGTTGTTAGCAGTGGTAGTTGCACTAATCTGCATAACACGCCAGAAAGGTCTTCTTTTGGGCCTCCTTATCTCGAGAGACAATGGATACGCGCCTGGAGGTGGTCAGTGGTTTGTGAAGCAGCGCCTGGAGTGGCTATAAAGGCCAATTCTGGAGTGACAGGCTCTTCCACAGGTGCTGCAGAGAAATTTGTTTGTCGGGGCTGTTGCACAGTAGGCTCTCCCCTTGCGCCTCTGTCTTTTTTCCTGCCAACTACTAAGTCTCTTCGACTCGCCACAATTTAGCCCTGTCTTTATGGCTGCCCGCCAGCTCTGGCGAATGCTGGCAACTGACTCCCACGACTTGTGATCAATGTCACACGATTTCATGTCGCGTTTGCAGACGTCTTTATAACGGAGACATGGACGGCCGGTGGGTCTGATACCAGTGGCGAGCTCGCTGTACAATGTGTCTTTGGGGATCCTGCCATCTTCCATGCGGCTCACATGGCCAAGCCATCTCAAGCGCCGCTGACTCAGTAGTGTGTATAAGCTGGGGGTGTTGGCCGCTTCAAGGACTTCTGTGTTGGAGATATAGTCCTGCCACCTGATGCCAAGTATTCTCCGAAGGCAGCGAAGATGGAATGAATTGAGACGTCGCTCTTGGCTGGCATACGTTGTCCAGGCCTCGCTGCCGTAGAGCAAGGTACTGAGGACACAGGCCTGATACACTCGGACTTTTGTGTTCCGTGTCAGTGCGCCATTTTCCCACACTCTCTTGGCCAGTCTGGACATAGCAGTGGAAGCCTTACCCATGCGCTTGTTGATTTCTGCATCTAGAGACAGGTTACTGGTGATAGTTGAACCTAGGTAGGTGAACTCTTGAACCACTTCCAGAGCGTGGTCGCCAATATTGATGGATGGAGCATTTCTGACATCCTGCCCCATGATGTTCGTTTTCTTGAGGCTGATGGTTAGGCCAAATTCATTGCAGGCAGACGCAAACCTGTCGATGAGACTCTGCAGGCATTCTTCAGTGTGAGATGTTAAAGCAGCATCGTCAGCAAAGAGGAGTTCTCTGATGAGGACTTTCCGTACTTTGGACTTCGCTCTTAGACGGGCAAGGTTGAACAACCTTCCCCCTGATCTTGTGTGGAGGAAAATTCCTTCTTCAGAGGATTTGAACGCATGTGAAAGCAGCAGGGAGAAGAAAATCCCAAAAAGTGTGGGTGCGAGAACACAGCCCTGTTTCACACCACTCAGGATAGGAAAGGGCTCTGATGAGGAGCCACCATGTTGAATTGTGCCTTTCATATTGTCATGGAATGAGGTGATGATACTTAGTAGCTTTGGTGGACATCCGATCTTTTCTAGTAGTCTGAAGAGACCACGTCTGCTGACGAGGTCAAAGGCTTTGGTGAGATCAATGAAAGCAATGTAGAGGGGCATCTGTTGTTCACGGCATTTCTCCTGTATCTGACGAAGGGAGAACAGCATGTCAATAGTCGATCTCTCTGCACGAAAGCCACACTGTGCCTCAGGGTAGACGCGCTCGGCCAGCTTCTGGAGCCTGTTCAGAGCGACTCGAGCAAAGACTTTCCCCACTATGCTGAGCAGGGAGATTCCACGGTAGTTGTTGCAGTCACCGCGGTCACCTTTGTTTTTATAGAGGGTGATGATGTTGGCATCGCGCATGTCCTGGGGTACTGATCCCTCGTCCCAGCACAGGCATAGCAGTTCATGTAGTGCTGAGAGTATAGCAGGCTTGGCACTCTTGATTATTTCAGGGGTAATGCTGTCCTTCCCAGGGGCTTTTCCGCTGGCTAGGGAATCAATGGCATCATTGAGTTCCGATTTGGTTGGCTGTATGTCCAGCTCATCCATGACTGGTAGAGGCTGGGCTGCATTGAGGGCAGTCTCAGTGACAGCATTCTCCCTGGAGTACAGTTCTAGGTAGTGCTCAACCCAGCGGTCCATCTGTTTGCGTTGGTCAGTGATTATGTCCCCCGATTTAGATTTGAGGGGGGTGATCTTCTTGATGGTTGGCCCAAGAGCTCTCTTCATGCCATCATACATTCCTCTGATGTTTCCGGTGTCTGAGGCCAGCTGAATATGACTGCATAGGTGTTGCCAGTAGTCGTTTGCGCAACGCCTAGCCGTTCTTTGTGCAGTACTTCTGGCTGCTTTAAGTGCTGCGGATGTTAAATCGCTGGGGGCTTTCTTGTAGTTCAAAAGTGCAATGCGCTTAGCGGCTATGACAGGTTCCAGCTCTTCATTATGAGATTGAAACCAGTCTGCATTTCTCTTCGCACGTTTGCCGTAGGTGGTCAAAGCTGACTCATAGATGGCGTCTCTGATGTGGGCCCACTTGGTCTCAGCATCCCCTGTGGGAGTGTTTTGAAGGGCTGTTACAAGTGAATTTAGAAATTTTTGTAACAGCTGTGGGTGAGAAATTCTGCTCGTGTTGATGCGCGGGTGGCCCTTCTGCTTGGAATGATGCAACTTCTTTGGTCTGAGTCTAACCTTGCTGCACACCAGGGAGTGGTCGGTGTCGCAGTCCGCACTGTATAAGCTGCGTGTGATTTGAACACTGTTTAAGGCGGCTCGCCTTGTGACAATGAGGTCTAGCTGGTGCCAACGACGTGATCTTGGGTGCCTCCATGAAACCTGGTGACAGGGTTTAGTGTGAAAGAACGAGTTGGTGATGCAGAGGTTATGATAGGTACACAACTCAAGCAGTCTCTGCCCGTTCTCATTCATCCTTCCAACGCCATAGCGCCCAAGGCAGGAGGGCCATGAGTCATGGTCGGCCCCAACCCTGGCATTAAAGTCCCCCAGCAGGAATAGGTGTTCGGTGTTGGGGATGCTGCTAATGATGTTATGGAGTTGTTCATAGAACTGGTCTTTAGCTTCAGGTGCGGAACAGAGTGTTGGAGCATAGATGCTGAGTAGGTGTACTGGACCAGAGGTGGTGAGCAGTCGGATGGACAGTATGCGTTCCGAGCCATTTGAGGGAGGCTCTATCATGCTGAGCAAGGAGTTTCTGATGGCGAAGCCCACTCCATGCTGTCTTGGTTCTTCAGGATCCCTGCCCTGCCAGAAGAAGGTGTAGTCTTGCTCTGCTAGAGAGCCACTCGCGGGGAGGCGAGTCTCCTGAAGTGCTGCAATGTCCACATTGAGTCTACTGAGCTCGTTGTTAATGATGGCGGTCTTCCGAGAATCGTTGATTTGTGTAACGCCAGAAAGGTAACTAGCTGAAATCTCTTAAACAGAGATTTGCCATTGGTGGAATTAGATCTTACTGGGACCTCATTGCAAATGTGGTTCAGTAAGACTCTGTACTGGGGTCACGATGCTTAGAATTTTCAGAATGATTTAGATGAGGGCTTTAATTTGCTGCTGACACAAAACTGTGCACAGGGTTTAGTAATTCATAACAAATCATTAGATTGCAGTCCAATTTAGAGAAGTTATGGATCAACCTAATACCATGAGCCCCATCACTCTCATCCACCAGCAGCCACGGAATCTCCTGGGAGAGGCAAAAAAACCTCAGTATAAAATGAGAAGAACTATACTTAGGCTATATGAGGTTTTGATACATAAGCACTTGAAGTGTAGTATCTAGTTTTGCCCCCTGCAGTTGGTTAAGGATATTGAGGCTTTGAAAAGCTGCAGGGGAGGGGTGACCGGGATGATATCCAGCTAGTCTTAGGCCATTTATTAATGGAGATAGGCTGCAAATGTGAGGACCATTTAATTTGGAGAAATGTAGGCTTAGAGAGCATATGTTTGAGGTTTTTAAAACAATGAAGACATTAGCTTTGGTCCAGTTAGATAGCTTACTTAAGATGGATAGAGGTGTCAGATTAAGTGGCACGCATATAAAATCCATATTGAAAGATCTATATTAGACACTAATAAATATTTCTTGTATGAGTAACATTGGTCTCTGGAACAGAGAACAGTGGGTCTTTTGAATAACAGTCTTTTGAACAAAAACTAAGAGGGTATTTTAGTTATCGAGTGTCAATTGCCAGTTAGCTGTGATCATGAGCAGTTGTGGGCTACAATGGTCTCCTGAAGAATTTCCTGATTACCTTGGGGAGTCCGAGAGGAATTCCTCAGAATTTTTCCTCAACTGGGGACAATTTCATTTCTTTGTTCTTTGCCTTTCCCAGGCGATTGCAGTTAGTCAGAAATGGGGGAATTTATAATGGGGAACAAAGAAATGGCAGACCAATTAAATATATACTTTGGTTCTGTCTTCACAAAGGAGGACACAAATTACCTCCCAGAAATATTGGGGAACATAAGGTCTAGTGAGAAGGAGGAACTGTATGAAATCAATATGAGTAGGGAAATGGTGTTGGGGAATTTGATGAGATTGAAGACCGATAAATCCCCAGGGCCTGATAATCTACATCCCAGAGTACTTAAGGAAGTGGCTCTAGAAATAGCAGATGCATTGCTGGTCATTTTTCAAAATTCTATAGACTCTGGAACAGTTCCAACGGATTAGAGGGTAGCTAATGTAACTCCACTATTTAAAAAAGGAGGTAGAGAGAAAACAGGGAATTATAGACCGGTTAGCCTGACATCAGTAGTGGGGAAAATGCTAGAGTCCATTATAAAAGATGTAATAGCAGAGCACTTGGAAAACAGTGACAGGATCGGACAAAGTCAACATGGATTTGCGAAAGGGAAATCATGCTTGACAAATCTACTGGAATTTTTTGAGGATGTAACTAGTAGAATAGATAAGGGAGAACCAGTGGCTGTGGTGTATTTGGATTTTCAGAAGGCTTTCGATAAGGTCCCACAAAAGAGATTAGCGTGCAAAATTAAAGCACATGGGATTGGGGGTAAGGTACTGACATGGATAGAGAACTGGTTGGCAGACAGGAAACAAAGAGTATGAATAAATGGGTCTTTTTCCAAGTGGCAGGCAGTGACTAGTGGGGTACCGCAGGGATCAGTGCTAGGACCCAAGCTACTCTCAATATATATATGATATAGATGAGGGAATTAAATGTAATATATCCAAGTTTGCAGATGAGACAAAGCTGGGTGGGAGCGTGAGCTGTGAGGAGGATGCAGAGAAGCTCCAGTGTGATTTGGACAGGTTGAGTGAGTGGGCAAATACATGGCAGATGCAGTATAATATGGATAAATGTGAGGTTATCCACTTTGGTGACAAAAACAGAAAGGCAGATTACTATCTGAATGGCAGTAGATTGGGAAAGGGGGAGGTGCAGCAAGACCTGGGTGTCCTTGTGCACCAGTCGCTGAAAGTAAGCATGCAGGTGCAGCAGGCAGTTAAGAAGGCAAATGGTATGTTGGCCTTCATAGCGAGAGGATTCGAGTACAGCAGCAAGGATGTCTTGCTGCAATTATACAAGGCGTTGGTGAGATCACATCTGGAGTATTGTGTGCAGTTTTGGTCTCCTTATCTGAGGAAGGATGTTCTTGCTATGGAGGGAGTGCAGCGAAGGTTCACCAGACTGATTCCTGGGATGGCAGGACTGACGAATGAAGAGAGATTGGGTCAATTAGGCTTGTATTCGCTAGAGTTTAGAAGAATGAGAGGGGATCTCATGGAAACCTGCAAAATTCCAGCAGGACAGGATGGACTAGATGCAGGAAGGATGTTCCCGATGGCGGGGTAGTCCAGGACCAGGGCTCACGGGTAAACCATTTAGGACTGAGATGAGGAGAGATTTCTTCACCCAGAGAGTGGTGAACTTGTGGAATTCTCTACCACGGAAAGCAGTTGAGGCCAAATCATTAAATATATTCAAGAAAGAGTTATATATAGTTCTTGGGGCTAAGGGATTATGGGATACGGGGAGAAAGCAGGAACAGGTTACTAAGTTTGGATGATGATGACAGCCATGATCGTGTTGAATGGCGGAGCAGGCTCGAAGGGCCAAATGGCCTACTCCTGCTCCAAATTTTATATGTTGCTATGTTAGTGGGTGGGCCAGTAGAAATGGTAACTAACTCTGTTTCTCTCTCCGCAGATGCTGCCTGACTTGAGTATTTCCAGCATTTTCTGTTTAGATTTCAGTGTACTTTAGTGCAATGCTGTCTGAATGGAGTGGGCTTGATGGGCCTGAAGGTGTTTTCTCATCCTTGTATGTATTGCATTCCTTTAAGGACATAGCTAGCAGGCAGGAGGGGATCTGAGGGAACATCAGTGCTATTCTCTGTTTTCATGGCATTCTGAATAGCTTTCCACAAAGGTTGCATTCAGGAGCAGATCCAGAAGGTGTACTTAGCCCTGACAACATCCACTCCAGCAAATTTTGTCACAGGAATAAAGAGATGTTAGATCATGACCTAGCAGTGGTATATTTTCCATCCTGAACTGAGATAGTTTTTTTTGAAATTTCATTCTTTTCAGTCAAGATGATTTTCAAAATGATAGCAGAAACAATCACAAATTTCTATAGTACAGTTTCATGTAATTAGTTAAACTTTGTGACTGCAAAACTCAGTTACGTAGCACCTGTATTTATGGCATTATGGGTGCCTTTTCAGGTCCAAAATGGTGTCTGTGGTGCACACGCGCACTTCTGGTGCCAGAAGCCATTTTGGTAAGCAGTGCGCAAGTGGTGGAAGTATTCAGAGTAGGCAGTAAAATAAAAGCAAAATACTCAGATGCTGGAAATCTGAAATAAAAACAATAAGTGCTGGAAATACTCAGCAGGTCTGGCAGCAACTGTGGAGAGAGAAGCAGAGTTAACCTTTCAGGTCAAGTTCACGGACCTGATGCTGCCAGACCTGCTGAGTATTTCCAGCACTTTTTGTTTGTATTTCAGAGTAGGCAGATCGTGGCATCAGTCAGTGTGTAATGTTGATTTGGCTCTCTTCTTTGGTCTCCTTGTCTCGAGAGACAATGGTATGCGCCTGGAGGTGGTCTGGTTTGTGAAGCAGCGCCTGGAGTGGCTATAAAGGCCAATTCTAGAGTGACAGACTCTTCCACAGGTGCTGCAGATAAAATTGGCTGTCGGGGCTGTTACACAGTTGGCTCTTCCCTTGTGCTTCTGTCTTTTTTCCTGCCAACTACTAAGTCTCTTCGACTCGCCACACTTTAGCCCCGCCTTTATGGCTGCCCGCCAGCTCTGGCGATCGCTGGCAACTGACTCCCATGACATGTGATCAGTGTCACAGGACTTCATGTCGCATTTGCAGACGTCTTTAAAGCAGAGACATGGACGGCCGGTGGGTCTGATACCAGTGACGAGCTCGCTGTATAATGTGTCCTTGGGGATCCTGCCATCTTCCATGCGGCTCACATGGCCAAGCCATCTCAAGCACCGCTGGCTTAGTAGGGTGTATATGCTGGGGATGTTGGCCGCCTCGAGGACTTCTGTGTTGGAGATACGGTCCTGCCATCTGATGCCAAGGATTCTCCGGAGGCAGCGAAGATGGAATGAATTGAGACGTCGCTCTTGGCTGACATATGCTGTCCAGGCCTCGCTGCCGTAGAGCAAGATACTGAGGACACAGGCTTGATACACTCGGACTTTTGTGTTCCGTGTCAGTGCGCCATTTTCCCACACTCTCTTGGCCAGTCTGGACATAGCAGTGGAAGCCTTTCCCATGCGCTTGTTGATTTCTGCATCGAGAGACAGGTTACTGGTGATAGTTGAGCCTAGGTAGGTGAACTCTTGAACCACTTCCAGAGCGTGGTCGCCGATATTGATGGATGGAGCATTTCTGACGTCCTGTCCCACGATGTTCGTTTTCTTGAGGCTGATGGTTAGGCCAAATTCATTGCAGGCAGCCGCAATCCTGTCAATGAGTCTCTGCAGACACTCTTCAGTGTGAGATGTTAATGCAGCATCGTCAGCAAAGAGGAGTTCCCTGATGAGGACTTTCCGTACTTCGGTCTTCACTCTTAGACGGGCAAGGTTGAACAACCTGCCACCTGATCTTGTGTGGAGGAAAATTCCTTCTTCTGAAGACTTGAACGTATGTGAGAGCAGCAGGGAGAAGAAGATCCCAAACAGTGTAGGTGCGAGAACACAGCCCTGTTTCACACCACTCAGGATAGGGAAGGGGTCTGATGAGGTGCCGCTATGCTGAATTGTGCCTTTCATATTGTCATGGAATGAGGTGATGATACTTAGTTGCTTTGGTGGACATCCAATCTTTTCTAGTAGTCTGAAGAGACTACGTCTGCTGACGAGGTCAAAGGCTTTGGTGAGATCAATGAAAGCAACATGGTGCTATATTCGACCAGAACACTCCAGCTAATCTCCTCTTTTAACCTTGCAAAACTGAACATGTGTTCAACAGCAGGAAGGATCTCCTACCAGCAGTGTTTAAAAAGATCATCAACCACATTCAGGTTAGGTGCTGATTGATTTTTGCTGGCCGTTGCTGAGTTAGTCGTGGTGTTCGGTGTTTGTACTGCTCCTTAAAGTTGGTGAAGTCTATTAGGAACGGTGTGGCATGTGATGAAGGCCTTGGTTCTGACTTCAAGGGCTCTGCTTGTTAGGGTCTGAAGTTCTGTTAATGGATGATAAATACCTGGTAGTTCAAGATGATAGGGTGAAAAGGTGTTGGGTGTTAATTAGTTAATTGTATTCAAGTGTGTATATATAAAGAAGAGCCAGCCAGTGCTGGCTGGTGGTGTTGTTTGGAGAGTAGAAGTAAACACTGTGACGAGCAATGAACAAGCTACACCAAAGCATCCTAGTCTCAGTGTCTTCACAAACAGGCTTGGTAGCAGAGAATGGTTGCCTGAAAGTGAAGATTGGAGACTAAGATTTGTTTTCAGAGAGGAGATTAGAATTGGAGTTAGTTTTTGAGAAACCTGTATTTGGAGATTTTGTTTGAAGAAAGATGACTGAAACCAAATGTAAGGTGTTGGGATGTGATTTTCCACTGCTGTTTTGTGAAGCTGAACCTTAAGATCAATGGAAGAATGAAGCTGATATATGGACACGGGTTACGTCTTTACCTAAAAGGAAGCAAGGAATGGCCCATGCACTTTCGCTTCCCGCCAGAAGCAAGATCGAGGGCAAAGTGTTCTCGGAGCCAGAGACTCATCATTTGGATGATGATATATATGGATAAAACTTACATGAAAGATGACATTTTGAATGCCTGAGGTGTGGTCGGACTTTAATAAAGTTAGAAAAATGGATGGTTCTTCCCTAGAAGAATATATTCTGGAGTTTAACCAACCAAATACAAGGTTGCAGCAATTCTGCTTGGAAATTCTTAGATCAGTACTTGCCTTCAAATTGTTGGATTGTGCTAGGATATCGAACTTGGATAGGCTCTTGGGTGCTAACCAGAGTTAGATTCAATGAAAAAGATATGCTGTTTGATCAGATGTCTGATGCCCTAAAAAAAAATTTAGTAAAACATTCTTTTCCGTCTGCTTTCATGGTGCGGATGGGCTCTTTAGCGGTGATACCGAAGGTGGAGAATACAATGCTAGCAGCATTTCGAGGCCGTTCAAGTATGGGGCCCAGACGTCAGTATGAAAGTAGAAACACACGCAAAACGATTGAGGATAGAGACCATTTAGGCAGCTATAACAGATGGCAGGAATTGGGTAATTATGGCAGAAGGATGAACCCCAGGAATAACCAAGGGGTGGTCAGCAGATGTTTCCAATGTGACTCAAAGTATCATTATGCTCTGCATTGTCCTAAAAGGATTTTTGAGATGACACATGACGTGGAAGGTTCGGAAGGCAAGGATGACGCCACTGATCAGTTAGAAGGAATTGTACTGGTCACGAGAAGCTTCAGTCCAGTAAAGAGTGTCCTAGTCACAGATTCGTTCAATTGCGCAGTACTAGACAGTGGGTGTATGTCCACAGTCTGTGGAGTGGACTGATTAAGGTGTTACATGGATTCTTTAAGTAAGGAAGGCCGAAATAAAGTCAAAGAGTATGACAGTTCTGCCTCTTTCAGGTTTGAGGATGACAACACGTTGAAATCACTAAGAAGAGTGGTAATTCCGTGTAAAATAGCAGGGGTAAACCATTTTATTAGTACGGATGTAGTATCCAGTGATATACCTTTGCTGTTAAGTAAACCGTTTATGAAAAAGGCTTGGATGAAATTGGATATTGAACATGATAAGGTGATTGTCTTTGGGAAATCTGTAGCTTTGTGGTTTGCACAGTCGGGACATTATTGTATTCCTTTAGTGAGATCTAACATCTCTAAGCAGGATGTTAAAGAAGTATTAATAGCATCCGGAGGGAGGGATTTCAAGAAGAAAAGGCAAATTATTTCCAAACTACGTCAACAGTTTGCACATCCATCTTGTCATAGATTGAAGATTCTTAAAAGATGCAGGGGGAATAGATGATGATTACACTAAACTTATCGAAGATATCAGTGAAAAATGTGAAATCTGTTTTTAAAAAAAAAATTACAGGAGGACGCCATCGCAATCCATAATGAGTCTCCCGTTACAAGGGACTTTAATGAAACCGTAGCGATGGACTTGAAGGCATGGGATAAAGAAAAAAACATTTTTATTCTGCACTTTATAGACATGGCGACTAGATTCAGTCTGTCAACGGCAAATTATAGTAAAGAAAAACAAGTAATAGTGGACAAGATAATGGAAAGGTGGATAGGAACAGGACTGGGAGCACAGGCTAGGTTTCTAACTGGAAATGGAGGAGAATTTGCCAATGATGAGTTCAGGAGTATGTGTGAAAATATGAGTATTGTAGCAATGCACACGGCAGCAAAAAGTCCTTTTAGTAATGGGATTTGTGCGAGAAATCATGGCTTGATTGACGAAATGCTCCGAAGAATTTTAAGGACCAGCCAAATTGTAAATTGACTACTGCTCTGGCGTGGTCAGTACATGCGAAAAACACGCTTCAAACGGTTGGGGGCTGCAGCCCATATCAATTAGTTTATGGCAGGAAGCCGAAAATACCTTTGGGAATGTGGGATCATCCCTGGGCTTTAGAGGGGACTACAATTAGTTCAATTTTTGCAGAGCATTTGAATGCCATGCATGCGGGGAGGTTTCGGAAAAAATCAGGAGAGCTTTGAGGTATCAGATCAGGCCATCAGAAAAGAATTTTAATTCTGAGGATATGGTGTATTACAAAAGAAAAGGGCAGAAAGAATGGAGAGGGCCAGGAAAAGGTATAGGCACTGATGGAAAAACAGTGATTTTGCAACATGGCAACCAAACTGTTAGAGTACATTCCTCACCGTTTTTTGGCTACATTGACAGAATCTGAACATATGTACTTTGCGCACGTATGTCGGACCTTTGCGAGCGAGCAGATTGTGGCAGATAATGGGCTGACTGAGAGTGGACCAAATGACAATGAAGATCCAGATAAGGCCATTTATACCAAAGGTCAACTACTGAAAGTTGGGACTAGAATGACATATATGTCAGAAGGGACTAGTGAATGGAGGGAATCCACCATTATAGGAAGGGCAGGAAAGACCACAGGGAAATAGAAACATTGGCTGAATGTGCAAGACAAGGGACAGGATATCAGACCTATAGATTGGCAGAAGGAAGTGAAAATATGGAAGGCCAGAAAACATAGTAGAAGTTCAAACAGTGGGCCTGAAGACGATTGTAGTCCAAGGAAAAGGTCACAAACTTGTGAAAGGAAGTCTGGTTGTAGGAGGGACAGGTCGAGTAGTAGTAGTCAGAAGGGGATAGTAACTCTAGTCAGGGACATGGTTTCACAAGAGCAAGGACCAGAGAGCAGGCGAGGGGCACCACAAGAAGTAGGAGCCCTTATGATAGAGAAGCTCTAGTGGCTACTGACCAGTTAGATGGTAAATTGATAAAGGATGCCAAGCAAAAAGAGCTTGACAGTTGGAGAGAGTTTGGCATATACACAGAGGTGTCTGATAGAGGACAACCAGCATTGCTCCATAGATGGATCTGTACAGAGAAAGTACTTCCCGATGGTACATATAAAGCCAGAAGGCCAGATTGCAGCTCGTGGATTTGAGGAACGTCTAGGTGACCAGGATGTTAGAGTGGACTCCCCATCAGCGGGAAAAGCAAACTTGAGGATTTTCCTAGCCCTTATAGCGACACAGTCATGGGAATGTAAGTCCATTGACATCAAAGCAGCATTTTTGCAAGGGGAGAAATTTAAAAAGAAAGTATTTTTAAAGCCACCAAAAGAAACTGGAAATATAGAAGAGAAATTATGCAAGCTAAACAAGTGTGTTTATGGGCTAAATGATGCATCCAGGGTGTGGTATTTTTCAGTTAGGTCTGTCCTACTAAAAGCTGGTTGTATTCAACTAAAGGTGGATCCGGCAATGTTTTATTGGTACTATGAAGAAGAATTAGCAGGTATTTTCTTGATGCATGTGGACGATTTTCTGTGGGGAGGATCTGAGGCATTTGAGAAATTTGTGGTAGGTAAAGTTCGACAGGAATTTAAAATTGGAAGTCAGGCTTCCGGTGCTTTTTAATATATAAGGTTGAGTATTAAGGCAGACTAAGTTGGGGGGGTCTCCCTAAATCAACAGTCTTACATAGAAAATGTTAATAGGATCCCAATAAATCGGGCCAGATCCCCTCAAAAGGAAGACCCTACAACCAAGGAAGAAGAAGTTAAGGAGCTTAATCGGGCAGTTGAACTGGTTGTGCACACAAACTAGACTGGATGCTTACTATGATGCATTAGAATTGAGCACCATGCTGGAACATGCTACTGTTGGGGAAGTGCTGAAAGCAAATAAGACATTGAAGAAATTGAGTTTTGACAAATGTACACTCATGTTTCCAGCATTGGGTAATCCAGAAGAGAAGAAATTAGTAATTTTTAGTGATGCCTCACATGCTAATCTTTCTGATGGTTATTCGAGCGCAGCAGGGTTCATTATATTTTTGGTGGGAAGAAATGATAAATGTTGTCCATTAGCCTGGGATTCGAAGAAAATAAAGAGGATAGTTAAAAGCACCTTAGCTGCTGAGACCCATGCATTGATAGAAGCGATAGATATGGATATGTATTTATCAAGTATTTTAAAGGAACTCTTGTATAAGGGGCAATCGGTGAAGAGTTTTCCTACAGAATGCTACATAGCTAACCATTCTCTCTGCGACAATGCCCATTCGACAAAAAGTATCACAGAAAAGAGGTTGAGGATTGATCTCGCGAGCATAAAAGAAATGTTGGAAAGAAAATAAATTTCCAAAATAAAATGGGTTGACGCAAGTCATCAGTTGTCGGATTGTTTTACTAAGATAGGTGCTTGTTCGAAAAAATGGTTGGATGTCCTCCAAAGAGGGCTGTCTTGTGTTATGATAAGTTAGGAAAATGTGTAAAATTTTTTTTTACGATAAGACTGCTTTTTCTTTAAACAAGTTTTTTTTTAAGGGGGAATATACAGCATGTTAATGGCTGGTGACATTAAATAATGTCATTATTTGTTTTTTAAAATTCTTATATATGTACTTAATTTGAAGAAAAAAGGGGGAATTTTTTAGGGTCTGAAGTTCTGTTAATGGATGATAAATACCTGGTAGTACAAGATAATAGGTTAAAACAGGTGTTGGGTGTTAATTCGTTAATTCTATTCAGGTGTGTATATATAAAGAAGAGCCAGCCAGCACTGGCTGGGGGTTTTGTTTGGAGAGCAGAAGTAAGCTCGATGATGAGCAATAAACAATCTACACCAAAGCATCCTAGTCTCAGTGTCTTCTTCACAAACAGGCTTAGAGATTTCTCTAACACTGCTCAGACCACTTGCTCCCAGTCATGGATGCTGCAGTTTCTGTCCACCTTGGTCTGCAGCATGACCAGGAAAATGAGCAGAGGCAACACAGAGGAGGACAACCTGCTCGAAGAGGGAGCAGAAGTGGGAGAAGGGCTCTCTGCAGGTAGCCATATCCATCCACCGTCTTCAGGAAGCAATTCGATTTCAACCTTAGCGAGGAACAGTGTGTGAGATGTCTCCATTTCACTAAGGAGGTGGTTGTTGAAATCTGCCTGTCTGCCGTGTGCCTTAGCCTGTTCTAGTGCTTCAAGGCAATGCTACTCCAGTGACTGCAACACAGCTGGCGGAAGGCTGCTGACTTTCAGAGGGAGAGACGGCAGATAGCCTTGCAGGGCAACCTTGCACAGCTCTAGAAGACCCAGTTTAGACTGCATGGGTGACAGCAGTCTGGGTTGGCTGACTGGCAGGCAACATCAAGGGCACTGGCAGTGGTGGGAGGCACAATGCTACCCTCCTGAGAGAAGACAACAGGTTCGTACTCCACGTAGCCACTGCCACTTCCCTGGGGTGGTGTCTCAGCAAGCCTAGCAGTATTTTGGAGGACATATTGCTGGACTGCTGTAAGACCCTGCAAACTCCTTTTGAATACTGGCATCCACAGCAATGATGACAGCAGTCAGAGTCTGCTTTTCAGCAAGCTGAGTTTGCATGCAACAAGCTGCACTTGCATGATCTCAGTCTGAGTTCCACTGCAGTGTTCTGATGTTGGGTGCCTTCTGCTTATGTTGCAATGGAAGCTGAGACATCAGCCATCAGACGCTGCATTATGGTTAGCTCCACAATTGTGGTAATGGAGTTGGCCATCACTCCCACGCTGGAAAGGATGGGTGCAATGTTCTGTGCCAAACCTGTGTAAGTTTTGTGCCGGACTCCTCCATGCTCCTTGACATTGCCTGCATGTTTTCTGGCAGGCCTGACAAGGCATCAGGCATTTCATTGTGTATACTCATCAGCTTTCATCTGAGTCCTCTGCAGCAGAACTCATGTATGACCTTGACCATTGATGAGCTGGCACTTGTGCCACTCTTTCCTCCTGCCCTGGCTGCAGGCAACTCCGGCTGCTGCTGTTCTTCTTGTTGGTAGAGGTTGCAGGTTTGGAAGTTGCTGTTGAAGTTGAATAGCTGGCAGTGTGTGCATGCTGCGAGATATGGGTGAGAGACTTGGAGCAGTATATTTATTATTATTATTATAGCAGTACTGAGTGTGTGAGGATGAGATGAAGCTTTTAATGGAAGCAATGAGTCATGATTGATATTGTTGGTAGACAAGTGAAGGGGTGATGGTGCATAGAGCATTGTCTGAGGCTAGTGTTTCATTTGTAAGGATATGGCATTTGAAGATGCATTCACTGACCTTGACCACTTACGTGAGGTCATTAAATTTCTTGCGGTGCTGCATCCAGGTCCTCGGGGCTGTACTGCTGGCCTTGATCATGAAAGCTGTCTGCTCCCACTGCCTGAACAGTGTTTGTCTGGAGGGCCTCCTGGTGCCCTGTGGATAGAGCACCTCTCTCCTTTGTTCACCTCTTACACCAAGGCCACTAGTGCCACGTCAGAGAACCTTGGAGCACATGCTACAATCATGGTAATTAGCAGGCAGCACCAAGTTTGTGTGCTGCCCTCATCAGGAATAACGAGCGGAGGTTACTTGCACATCTCGATCACCGTGCTTAATTTTGGGCTTATTGAATCTCGCAGCATGTATTTTACCTGTTTAAAAAATACAGCGCAGGTTTATTCCACTTTTTTATTAGTTGCATGTGCTTGTGTAAATATTGCTCATCTGAGCCACCTGAATATCAGCATTTCAGGAAGCAACTTGAATTTAGATCTGGCTTTGAAGTGCAAATGTAATGGGGGACGTTTTAACATTGCGTGTGGGTGGGCGATTAAATGGGCAAACATTCCCAGCATGTTGGGAGCTGGCACCAAACTGTTGACTTTTGGGTTTTATTGAGATGGTCCAAGGGGTGGACAGCCAACCCCCTCGCAGCAACTGGGTTGGCATTTTAAACTTGTTAATGAGGCTGAAAGCCTCAGATTTATGTTGTTTTGAAGGTTTAATTGTAACCGGCCATGCTTTCTGGGCCTCGGGGAAACCCAGCAACTGTAGGCAGGCTAGGACAGCCTCAGGGATAAGGCAAGTGCCTTCACAATAAAAAAGGAAAGAAAGACTTGCATTTATATAGCGCCTTTCACCACCACAGGACAGCACTTTAGATCTAATGAAGTACTTTTTGAAGTGTAATCAGTGTTGTAATGTAAGACACATGGGAACCAATTTGTGCACAACAAGCTCCCACAAACATCAATGCAATAATGACTAGATAATCTATTTTTGTGATGTTGATTGATGGATAAACATTGGCCAGGCCCATACTCCTTGTGGGCCAGAATGAGCTGGAGTGTTTTTGCCTAGCTCCCAATCTCCCCCACCATGAGATCACCCCCATTATAAATCTTCCCTCTCCGAGTTAGATATCAGGTTGCTCCTGGAATCAGAGACCACCTCAACTTTGGGAATCAGACCCTGCCCGTGGTGGGTATTGGACCTACCCCCGTCCTGCCGCCCCTCCTGATGGCTGCCCGTCTGACTGGGTGACAAGCCCTTCAATCAGGTTAACTTTGGGCAAGGAAGCTGTCAGGGCCAATAATTTCACACAGTAGAGTTAAAACGCCACAGCATGCGGCAATGCCCAGCTTTCCAGGTTTCCTTTGTGCTACTGGACCCCGCCCCGGGGCTTCCAGCAATTGTTAATTTAAAAAAAAAATTCTTTCATGGGATGTGGGCATCGGTGGCTAGGCCACCATTTATTGCCCATCCCTAATTGCCCTTGAGAAGGTGGTGGTGAGCTGCCCTCTTGAACCGCTGCAGTCTGTGTGAGGTAGGTACACCCACAGAGCTGTTAGGAAGGGAATTCCAGGATTTTGACCCAGTGACAGTGAAGGAACGGCGATATAGTTCCAAGTCAGGATGGTGTGTGACTTGGAGGGGAACTTGCAGGTGGTGGTGTTCCCATGCATTTGCTGCCCTTGTCCTTTGAGGTGATAGAGGTTGCGGGTTTGCAAGGTGCTGTCTAAGGAGCCTTGGTGCGTTGCTGCCGTGCATCTTGTAGATGGTACACACTGCTGCCACTGTGCGTCGGTGTTGGAGGGGGTGAATGTTTGTAGATGGGGTGCCAATCAAGTGGGCTGCTTAATCCTGGATGGTGTCGAGCTTCTTGAATGTTGTTGGAGCTGCACCCATCCAGGCAAGTGGAGAGTATTCCGTCACACTCCAGACTTGTGCCTTGTAGATGGTGGACAAGCTTTTGGGAGTCAGGAGGTGAGTTACTCGCCGCAGGATTCCTAGCCTCTGACCTGCTCTTGTAGCCACGGTATTTGTATGGTTACTCCAGTTCAGTTTCTGGTCAATGGCAGCCCCTAGGATGTTGATAGTGGGGGATTCAGTGATGGTAATGCCATTGAATGTTAAGGGGAGATGGTTAGATTCTGTCTTGTTGGAGATGGTCATTGCCTGGCACTTGTGTGGCGCCAATGCTACTTGCCACTTATCAGCCTAAGCCTGGATATGTCCTGGTCTTTCTGCATTTCTACAAGGACTGCTTCAGTATCTAAGGAGTCGCAAATGATGCTGAACATTGTACAATCATCAGCGAACATCCCCACTTCTGACCTTTTGATTGAAGGAAGGTCATTGATGAAACAGCTGAAGATGGTTGGGCCTAGGACACTACCCTGAGGAACTCCTGCAGTGATGTCCTGGAGCTCAGACGATTGATCTCCAACAACCACAACCACCTTCCTTTGTGCTAGCTATGATTCCAACCAGCGGAGAGTTTTCCCCCTGATTCCCATGGACTTTAGCTAGGGCTCCTTGATGCCATACTCGGTCAAATGCTGCCTTGATGTCAAGGGCAGTCACTTTAACCTCACCTTTTGAGTTCAGCTCTTTTGTCCATGTTTGAACCAAAGCAGTAATGAGGCCAGGAGCTGAGTGGTCCTGGTGGAACCCAAACTGAGAGTCACTGAACAGGTTATTGCTAAGGAAGTGCTGCTTGATGGCACTGTTAATAACACCTTCCATCAGTTTACTGATGATTGAGAGTAGGCTGATGGGGTGGTAATTGGCCGGGTTGGACTTGTCCTGCTTTTTGCGCACAGGACATACCTGGGCAATTTTCCACGTTGCCGGGTAGATGCCACTGCAACAGCTTGGTTAGGGGCGCGACAAGTTCTGGAGCACAGGTTTTAAGTACAATTGAAGGCGGCACAGTGGCGCAGCGGTTAGCACCGCAGCCTCACAGCTCCAGTGACCCGGGTTCAGTTCTGGGTTCTGCCTGTGCGGAGTTTGCAAATTCTCCGTGACCGCGTGGGGTTCCGCCGGGCGCTGCGACAGCCAAAGACTTGCAGGTTGATAGGTAAATTGACCATTGTAAATTGCCCCTGGTGTAGGTAGGAGAATGGTGGGGATGTGGTAGGGAATATGGGGTTAATGTAGGATTAGTATAAAATGGGTGGTTGTTGGTCGGCACAGACTCGGTGGGCCAAAGGGCCTGTTTCAGTGCTGTATCTCTAAATAAATAAATTGCCAGAATATTGTCAGGGCCCATTGCCTTTGCAGTATCCAGTGCCTTCAGTCGTTTCTTGATATCACGCGGAGTGAATCGAATTGGCTGAAGTCTGGCATCTGTAATGCTGGGGACTTCAGGAAGGGGCCGAGATGGGTCATCAACTCGGCACTTCTGGCTGAAGATTGGTGCAAATGCTTCTGCCTTATCTTTCGCACTGATGTGCTGGACTCCCCCATCATTGAGGATGGGGATATTTGTGGAGCCAGCTCCTCCAGTTAGTTGTTTAATTGTCCACCACCATTCAAGGCTGGATGTGGCAGGACTACAGAGCTTAGATCTGACCCGTTGGTTATGGGATTGCTTAGCTCTGTCTATCGCATACTGCTTACGCAGTTTGGCACGCAAGTAGTCCTCTGTTGTAGCTTCACCAGGTTGACACCTCATTTTGAGGTATGCCTGGTGCTGCTCCTGGCATGCCCTCCTGCAATCTTCATCGAACCAGGGTTGGTCTCCTGGTTTGATGGTAATGCTAGAGTGGGGAAATGCTGGGCCATGATGTCGCAGATTGTGGTTGAGTACAATTCTGCTGCTGTTGATGGCCCACAGCGCCTCATGGATGCCCAGTTTTGCATTGCTAGATCTTTTTGACATCTATCCCATTTAGCACGGTGATAGTGCCAAACAAGGACCACAGATGGAGGGTATCCTCAATATGAAGGCGGAACTTCATCTCCACAAGGACTGTGCGGTGGTCACTCCTACCGATACTGTCAAATATGTTTTTCCCTCTTGTTGATTCCCTCACTACCTGCCGCAGACCCAGTCTAGCAGCTATGTCCTTTAGGACTCGGCCAGCTCGATCAGTAGTGGTGCTACCGAGCCACCCTTCGTGATGGACATTGAAGTCCCCCACCCAGAGTACATTCTGTGCCCTTGCCACCCTCAGTGCTTCTTCCAATTTCTGTTCAACATGGAGTACTGACTCATCAGCTGAGGGAGGGCGGTAGGTGGTAATCAGGATGTTTCCTTACCCATGTTTGACCTGACGCCATGAGACTACATGGGGTCCGGAGTCGGTGTTGAGGACTCCCAGGGCAACTGTATACCATTGTGCCGCCGCCTCTGCTGGGTCTGTCCTGCCGGTGGGACGGGACATACCCAGGGATAGTGATGGCAGTGTCTGGGACATTGTAAGGTATGATCCGCTGAGTATGACTTTCAGGCTGTTGCTTGACTAGTCTATGGGACAGCTCTCCCAACTTTGGCATAAGCCCCCTGATGTGAGTAAGGAGGACTTTGCAGGGTCGACAGGGCTGGGTTTGCCGTTGTCATTTCCGGTGCCTAGGTCGATGCTGGCTGGTCCGTCCAGTTTCATTCTTTTTTATTGACTTCATAGCGGTTAGAAAGAACTGAGTGGCTTGCTAGGCCATTTCAGAGGGCGTGTAAGAGTCAACCACATTGCTGTGGGTCTGGAGTCACATGTAGGCCAGACCAGGTAAGGACAGCAGATTTCCTTCCCTAAAGGACTTTCGTGAACATTCAACATTAAATATTTAATTGTATACAGGTGGTGGGCATTTACTGATGATTCACTTGAATCCCTATAATAGACAAAGACTGAAACTGTAGTGGTTGGGTTAGGAATAACTTTGTAGATAAATATAAAAGTGCATAAATGTTGGCTCCAGTTCTATCCTTCAACTGGCTTTCTGAAGGATAACACCAATGAACTTGTCTTTATCTGAACAATACTTGCAAAGAGAGGACTGGATAATGTCTGTGAGTTTGCTTTTTATACTGTGCATTGCTGATGGTGTATAATCTGACCTTTCCTCAGGGCAATTTGCATGTCTTTTGTAACTACGAATGAGGTTGTTGTTTTTTCACATCCCCTTGAGAAATGTGGAGGATTTGCTGTCACGCTATTCTCAGAGATCACCTCTTATGTGGTTATTTTAGTCAGTCTACAAAACTACAGTTTTCAATTCAAGCTAAAAACTGTGGGGCAGGCTGATAATTATAAAAATCTATTGCCTGCTGGCCGCCGAAACCCATTTGATTACATATTTGAGCATCCCTCAAAATGAGGGACCATGCCCCCCTGTTCCAAAACAAGCGCAGTGGTTAGCACCGCAGTCTCACAGCTCCAGCGACCCGGGTTCAATTCTGGGTACTGCCTGTGTGGAGTTTGCAAGTTCTCCCTGTGTCTGCGTGGGTTTCCTCCGGGTGCTCCGGTTTCCTCCCACAGCCAAAAGACTTGCAGGTTGATAGGTAAATTGGCCATTATAAATTGCCCCTAGTATAGGTAGGTGGTAGGGGAATATGGGGACAGGTGAGGATGTGGTAGGAATATGGGATTAGTATAAATGGGTGGTTAATGGGTGGCACGGACTCGGTGGGTCGAAGGGCCTGTTTCAATGCTGCATCTCTAAATCTAAAACTAATCTAAAAGCAGAAGCCTATATTTAAATATAAATCAGGATTCTAGAGCCTCAATGTGATTTTCAGCTCCAATGGGCAGAGTATGCACTGTGCATCCTCTGTTGTTGGGTACTGGATGGAGAATGTCTTGCGCAGTACTTAAAAGAATTGTTGCAGGCCACTCCAAAAGCATTTCCAAAAGTTGAGTGACAACAACACCAACTTGCTTTAATATAATGTCTTTAATGCAGGAAAATGTCCCAAGGCGCTTCACAAGAGCGTTATCAAATGAAATGTGATACCGAGCCACATGAGATATTAGGACAGGTAATGAAAAGCTTGGTCAAAGAGGAAGGTTTTAAGGAGCATCTTAAAAGAGGAGAGAGGTAAAGAGATGGAGAGATTTAGGCAGGAAATTCCAGCGATGAGGGCCTAGACATTGATATTTATGGGGCCTGGAGGATCACACAAATCTTCCGGCTTGCTGTTCTTCCTTCTATTCCTTCCTCCCCACCCCCTCCCTCCACCAGGATTGCCTGCCTCCCTTTTAAGCACCCACTTCTGGCTCTACTCCACATAACAGCCACCCGATTCCCTCCTCCCCCCCCCCCCCACCCCCACAATGCCCATCAATCAGCAAGCTGCCTGAAAATGGCTTGGGCCTCCCTATAGTGTAATGAACACCTACCCATCACCCACCTGATTTACACCACAGTTAAAAATTGCCCCATATGTATTTTCTATTTGTGACATATATTCTATTCCTAAAGTGAATTTGAATTAAAAAGATGGGGGTATAAACATTCAATTCTCTCTAACTCACTTCCCTTCCTTATCACGTATTTCAGACCTATCAAAATTTTCTCTATTTGGAAAAAGTGCACTATCACTTTCCAGAGCTAGTCATTGCCTGGCACTTGTGTGGTGCAGAGATTACTTGCCACTTATTAACCCAAGCCTGGAGGGTATACCATCCACAAGATGCACCTCCCAAACCCAAGACCTCTATCACTTTTAGAAGAAGGGCAGCATACGTATGGGAATATCATCACTTCCCAGTTCCTCCCCAAGTCACATACCAGCCTGACTTGGAAATATATTGCTATTTCTTCATCATTGCTGGGTCAAAATCCTGAAACTCCCTACCTAACAGCATTGTGGGAGTACATTCACTACACAGGCTGCCACAGTTCAAGGGCAATTAGGGGTGGGCAACAAATGCTGGCCCTGCCAGCGATGTCTACATCCCATGAATGAATTAAAAAATACTATTTATTTATATCTTTGTAAAAAATACTAGTCTGCCAAATAGACCCATGTCCTATCGCTGTGGAATTGATATCTAAGCTATTACTCACTTCTGCACAAGCATTTAGCACACATCTCTAATGATTCACTTGAGACCAGGCCAAACTGCAGTTTGTGTAAATATCAAGAACATGATGGACTTTACAAGGCCATACTGACCTTTCTGTTAAACTCTGCCTATTGATTGACATGTTTCAAAGGTTAAACTAACTGGTGACAAAAGTAGCTAGTGGTTAATAGACTATCTAAATAACTTGCAGGTGGTGCTTTACACTCTTGATATTGACTTACAGAGGGAAGATTGTTTTTTGTTTAAAGTTTTTAAGCAAGAGAAAGAAGTCATGCAGGTAGAAAGAATAACATGTTAAACTATGAGTTATTGATGGTAGTAGTAAACAAAATTCTTCACCTCAATCTCCTTATATTTATGTTAGCAGCAAATTATTCTTTTAATCGTGGGTGGTTAATAAAATGTGTGATGTTTATGGCTCTGTTTGATAAAGTACATTACAACTCACTTCAACCTAGCAGTTTGCAAGCAGCATAGCTTAAAAGTGAAACAAAAACAAGAAATGCCGGATTCACTCAGCAGGTCTGGCAGCATCTGTGGAAAGAGAAGCAGAGTTAACGTTTCGGGTCAGTGACCCTTCTTCGGAACTGACAAATATTAGAAAAGTCACAGATTATAAACAAGTGAGGTGGGGGTTGGGCAAGAGATAGAAAGCAATGAAGGTGAACAAGGTAAAAGAGACAAACGAAAATCCCGTCGGAGAGAAGAGCAGAACTTCTTCAAGGTAGGCATTCCTGGAAGAGAAGTGGCAGTGAATTAAACACTAAAATAAAAGCAAAATACTGCGGATGCTGGAAATCTGAAACAAAAACAAGAAATGCCGGATTCACTCAGCAGGTCTGGCAGCATCTGTGGAAAGAGAAGCAGAGTTAACGTTTCGGGTCAGTGACCCTTCTTCGGAACTGACAAATATTAGAAAAGTCACAGATTATAAACAAGTGAGGTGGGGGTTGGGCAAGAGATAGAAAGCAATGAAGGTGAACAAGGTAAAAGAGACAAACGAAAATCCCGTCGGAGAGAAGAGCAGAACTTCTTCAAGGTAGGCATTCCTGGAAGAGAAGTGGCAGTGAATTAAACACTAAAATAAAAGCAAAATACTGCGGATGCTGGAAATCTGAAACAAAAACAAGAAATGCCGGATTCACTCAGCAGCTCTGGCAGCATCTGTGGAAAGAGAAGCAGAGTTAACGTTTGAACCTGATGTAGAGGCAGATAATCGTTACAAAATGTTAATGTTAAAAAGTAAGAAAATAAGATTTGTATGTGGAGTTCAAGATTCAATAATCAAAAAAACCCTAAATTCTAAGCTAGTAAAAATATTCAATTTCTAATTCAATATTCAGCTTGGTCAAAGAGGTAGGTTTTAACGAGCATCTTAAAAGAGGAAAGCGGGGTGGCGAGGTGGAGAGGTTTGGGGAAGCAATGCCACAGCATGGGGCCTTGGTAGCTGAAGGTACGACGATCATCATGGAGCAATTAAAATTGGGAATGCTAAAGAGGCCAGAAATAGAGCACTGCAAACATCTCGGAGGGTTGTGGGCTTGGAGAACATTACAGTAGTAGAGTGGGGTGAGGCTGTAGGAGAATTTGAAAAAAAGAATGAGAATTTTAAAATTTGAGGCATTGCTTAACCGGGAACCAATGTAGGTCAGCGAGCACGAGAGTGATAGTTGAACAGAATTTGGTGCAAGTTAGAATATGGGCAGCAGAGTTTTGGGTGACCTGAAATTTATGGAAGGTAGAATGGGAGACCAGTCAGAACTGCATTGTGATAGTCAAGGCTAGAGATAACAAAGGCATGGATGAGGGTTTCAGCAACAGATGAGCTGAGGCAGGGGCAACGTCAGGTGAGGTGGAAATCAGCGGTATTAATGAAGGCATGGAAACTTGGCGGTTGGGTTTTGGGTCGGGATCCTGACATTGGGTCAAATGGGGGTCACGACCCAGTACTCTGTGGGAAACAGTCACCCATCAGTGATTTTCTGTGAATTAGCCAATTAGTGTCCAGAGGGTGGGCTCGCCATCCAATTAAGGATGGCGGGTGGGATTTCAAAGCTGAAGGGTGAATAGGAGGACTTCCAGTTGGAAGGAGCAGCAGCCTGCAGTTCAGATAAGGGAGAGAGAGGGTGTCTCAATTTTGATGCATCCTGTCCCACTTTTTAAACTTTTAAATTTAAAAAATTGACTCAGCTGTCGGGCTACCATTGTGGGAGCGCAGGGGGACTGTGGTTGCAGCTGTGGCCAAGCAGGTGGGGAGGACCTCTGTACCTGGAGTGCTGCCTCCGCCCCCTCTCCCCCCGTCCCCGTGCCCCGGTCTGCCACCGGGAAGCTGCCTTCAGGAAGTTGGCATAGCCAACTGGCAAATTCCATTGGCCTCTAATAATAGGCCCTTAACTACTCTTAATTGGCCACCCGCCACTTACCAGCAGGTAGCCCTTTGGTCGCTGATCCTGCATCCAGGAAAATGGCCGGGAGTGGGATGGTACTGGCCAACCAGCAAGCTGGCTAGCGGCATGAATTTTTATGCCTATCTGCCTCCGTATGGGGGCAAAAATTCAGCCTGTTGTCGGAAGCTCATCTCATGTTCTAAAGTAACCAAGGTTGCGAACAGTCTTGTTCACCTCAGGCAGTTGCCAGGCAGAGGGTTGGACTTGATGACTAAGCAATGGACTTTGTGGCAGGGACCGAAGACTGTATTTAGTTGGAAGAAATTTCTGCTCATCCAGTCAGACAAGCAGTCTAACAATTCAGTGGTGGTGGTGAAATGGAGCAGGACGTCTTCAACATACACATGAAAACTAACTTTCAGATGATGTCACCTGGGGCAGCATGCAGATAAGAAATAGGAGGTGGCTAAGTACAGATCCTTGGAAACATCAGAGGTGACAGTGCGGGAGTGGGAAGAAGAAACATTGCAAGTGATTCTCTGTCTACGATTTGACAGTTAAAAATAGAACCAGTGCCACCCAGCTGCATGACAATGGGGAGGCGTTGGAGTAGGGTGATGTCGTCAACAGCATCCAAGGCTGCAGACCGGTCGAGAGGATGAGGAAGGCTAGTTTACCTTTGTCACAGTCACCGAGGATGTCATTTGTGACTTTGGTAGGAGCCATTTTCGTACTGTGGCAGCAGCGGCAACCTGATTGGAGGGAATCAAACATAGAGTTCCAGGAAAGGTGGACACGGATTTGGGAAGTGCTGGCACATTGCAGGACTTCAGAGAGAGGAAACAGTGGTTGGAGATGGGGCAGTAGTTTGTACGGATGGGGTGGGGGGGGTGGTGAAGGTTTTCTTGAGGAGAGGGATGATGATGGCAGATTTTGAAGGATAGGGGGACATTACCTGAGGAGAGAAAGCCATTAACAATATCAGCTAAAATGGAGACCAGGAAGGGAAGTTGGGTCATCAGCAGTTAAGTGGGAATAACCTTGTGTAAGGACTGAGGTTATTTTATTCACTTAATAGCCTACATTGTGAAGTTACTGTGCTGGTAGAATAAAATGTATAAAAATAATTCTTTGAACAGAAGATAGCAGATATGCTGAAATAAATGAAGAACCAATGGGCTGGATTTTACTGCGGGCTTTGGGACCCTGACACCAGGACCAATTGGGGTTCTGAGCCCTCACTCGCTGGAATTGAGACCAGTGGCGCAATCTTCCCAGAGGCAGCCTCCTAATTGGCTGCCTCCATGCTCGCCGTCCTATTCAGGATGGCGGATGGGCTTTTGACGCTGCAGGCCCAATCAGAGGGCCTATAGCTCTGGAGGCTCAGCAGCCCCACCAGGAGAGGTGGGCGCTGCTGAAGCAGGTTGGGGATTACAAGGGCGCCTCAAAATGGAGATATCCTTGGAAGCATAGATCTAAATTAAAAATTGAGGGGTGAAGCCGTGGGTGTGGCCTTTACTGCTTGGAGTCAAGGCTATGGGCCAAGTGCTGGCAAATGGGATCAGGTAGACAGGTCGGGTGTCTTTAATGCATGGGTGCAGACTCAATTGGCCGAAGGGCCTCTTCTGCACTGTATTATTCTGTGATTCTGAGAGTCTCTGGCTCCAATGGCCTGCCGCAGGGAGGCCACCTTCATTGAGCTTGAGGCCTCCGCATGCGACAAAGGGCTGCTCTGTGGCAGCAAAATGCCAGGGAGCCCACAATATTGCCCTTAATTTGGGCCTTAAACATCTTTATTGGCTGCCCACCTCCCTGGAGCAGGCAGCCGATCCTACTCCCAGCCTGCACCAGGAAAGTTCTCCAGCGGTGGATATGCATTGGGGAGCAATCCTGACATGGCTCTGGCTATTTTCCTGGTCCACCTGCCCCCAAGCCTGCCATCACATTGCCAAGAAAGTTCAGCACAATGAGTCTGTACTTTTGGGTTTGGTTTCATAATACATTTAAACTACAGTGTTTATACAGATTCATAGTAATACCCATGATTTATTTGGAATTACACAATGCAGTGATACCTTTGCGCGTAACAAGCGTTTTGTATTGAATATCGACAGGCAGCACAGCATTCTTAACTGACCAGATATCTCAATGTATTATTTAAATGTGCAGTCAATGTACATTTGTCTGATAAAGTACGAGTTGACCCTTGCACTGCATCTTTTGTTTCATCGTATTCTGCTGGCTTCTTGTGGGTAATCCTAACCCATCAAACACCAGTGTCTTAATTACCCGCTCTAGCAATGGCATTCAATTGGAATTGGAATGCTGACTTTGTTCGCTGGTTTAACAGTCAGTTTTTTTCTTTTACGTTGGGTCATCTGGAATCCTCAATAATGTGATGTGCACAGCATGTAGCCATGGATCCTTGAAGTGAATTGGACTGTAACCTGCCACCCTTGTTACTAATGGCTAAGCACGATTTCTTTTCTGTTTTCTTTGTATCTTTTAAATTAAAAAAAAGTTATTAAAACACATCTTATAATTGCTTCTCTCTAATCCATTATGTGCGGAAGGGCCTAGCAAAAGTTAATAAAACTTGTTCTGTTCAGTGCAGTAAAACACACAATATGCTTATGTTTTAATTAGTTGATACTGCAGGTCTGACAAAAACTGTCAGATGTAATGAGCATACCGATTTACAAAGAAACTTCCCTGTTTTCCAAATTTATGCAACACTGAAAATGAACATATGCAGTTGCTGTAAAAGTTCAATTTCAATGCCGCAATTAAAGTTGTATTTTTGGCACAAAACGGTATTTATGTGGTTCTTTGCACTGCCTCAAACTAAATTTTATAGCATGCTATGTAAAATGCATGCTGAAAAAAAGCCAAGTTTCTGTAAGTTTATTTACAGTTGGAGATTCAAAGTTGAGCCAACAAAAGGGATCATTTCTATTTCAGTCATTTGTTGAAACCTTGAAGTTTTGATGTAAAGCTCAACATGGGAAAAGAAAGGAAAATGTAAATTAACTGAAGCTGTTATAGCAAATGTTTTTGACATTTGATTGTTTTTGACCATGGGGCATGCGGTCCTGCAGAAACACTTAAAACACAAGCTCTTGTTTAGTCTTTGGGTGTAGGTCGAAGAGTTGCAAGTCACATGGTCAGTCAATCATCCATCGACTTGAAGGATGACATGTGAGTATAGATTAAAAACAGGAGTTGTTCAAGGTCCAAGCATTTCCGGAGCCTTAGATCTGTAGAGTGAGCAGTTTGAAGAAGTATTGCTTACAAACTTGGCGATCCATCCAGAGGAAGAAAGGAAATAAAGCAGCACATAAATCACCCCTTATCTCCTCCTCATTATTTAAATGTACCAATCCCAAGGTTTACATTAAGAGGTTTTTGGAGGGTTGGGGGAGGAAGGGTGGGGCAAACTTTTGAAGTGCAAATAGACTTTGAAGGATAAGACCTTTCAGACACACATTTTGAAGAATTTCTTTATTTTAATGACTGAATGTGATTGAGCTCAGGATTTGTCTTTTGTTTTTGTTTCACTAGGCAGTAAGGGCTAGCTGTGGGGGGAGTGCATTCTCTATGTGTGCACTGAATCCATTGTGTCTGAAGCAGTTCAGTTAAATCTGGTCACTTCAACAGCTTTGTCTCTGTGATGTTATATTTTAGCGACCAAGTATGAATTATTCCAGGATTTGTGCATTCTTGCCTTTTTGCTTTTGTCCACCAGTCCTGCTTTCAGTGCAGCCTACCAGCAAAACAAGACTATGCTCTGACTTTCAGTCTGAAACAGAACCAGCTATCTTACAGTTAAATCACACTACAAAATGTTTTCCTATTCAAACCAGTGGCACTGACAGGCGGTTTGTCCTGTCTCAGTGTGATTCCTAGAGCATAACTGCTGTACGTATCCTCCCTTAACATATATACTCCCAGTTGTCATTGACAGCTAGCTGTGCAGAAAATATACAGGCTTTGTTTGAAATCCTCAGTCTTTTTCAATTGGCCTGAAAATTTATGCTGTTAATAAATAAATACTGAGGTGTTTCTTCATTAAAGTGGACAATCTAGTTCCAGATTTTTAAAATTATTTAATTAGGAAAGACTACATCTGGTAGTTAGCAGTAACATCTATTTTGAAGCACTGGTATAATTTGCAATAAAAAATGTAAGTTTCTGCACATATTCACTGAACAGTTCAGCATGTACCATTAAGCGTGAAGTCTCTTTGTCACCTGTGGTTTGTATAATGAAAGAAATGAAAGAACTTGCATTTATATAGCAACTTTCACAGCCTCACGGCGTCCCAAAGTGCTTTCTGACCAATGTAGGTACCTTTTGAAGTGTAGTTACTGTTGTAATGTAGGGAAACACGGTAACTAATTTGTGCATAGCAAAGTTCTGCAAACAGCAATAAAATAAATGATTAAATAATCTGTTTTCATGATGTTGGTTTAGGGATAACTGTTGGCCAGGATACCAGGAGAATTCACATGTTCTTCTCCGAATAGTGCCGTGGGATTTTTACTTTCTGCTGGGGGACCAACTGGGGCGTTGATTTAACATCTTATCTGAAAGATGGTACTCTGACTGTGTAGTACTCCCTCAGTACTCTAATAAAGCATAGTATTATTTATAATGTATGAATCTTCAGAAGTTACGTTATTTCACCTTCACAGTTAAATTTGAGACAAGAGTACCTCAGAAGGGATTTTAAAAACCTAAGCTGATAGTCTCAAAGTAAAAAAAAATGTTCTGATTGCCAATACCACTAGTATGATTTTACTTACTTAGTTACAAAAATTATACTAAATGTTAGAACTATATGAATTTATTTGATCACTTGTGGTACATTCGGGTAAAGGTTTACATTTTGCAGCAGCTTTACCCCATCTATTCATAAGAACAATAAATGGGTTTATTAATGTACAAATTAGATACAAGTAGGAGATGTCTCTTAATCTACTGCGATATTTATGCACAAATGGCGACATTTTCTATGCTGTGTTAGGGCTGCTCAGTGTAAATGCAACATCGATGCAAACCATTGATTTTTGACATGCCTTCTGGCTGCCATTCATAGTACAAAGAAACAACTTCCATTTATACTGAATTCAACAATAGGAGTGTGACAAGAAATGAGGCAATGTGCTTCGTAAAAGTTTCTTGGGGTTTTAGAATGCATGTCTCAAGATCTTCCTGTTTTTCTGTTGCTAAGAGGAGAACAGTTCATTGCATTATTTTATTATGTTTTCTCTACGTTTAATGCCTGTCAATAATGCCAGGTCACAGCAGCCTGACTAATTCTACCTTATTTTTAAAATGTGTGGGAACCTCAGAAATAATTCAACACTGTCCTAACCTGCTTTTTCTATAAAGCCGCAGCATTAAATTCTCCTAATTGCTGGGTGGTTTTGGGAGGGAGGGGAGGTCCAGACATGTGTCAGTGCTTGGGCTAAAACACTGCAGTTTTCATTGGAACTAATACTGTTACCATGAATTTTGTTTCAAGATTTGATCCAATCCCTAAATTTCACTTACATTTCATTAATTTAGAAAATTTGAAGTTGTGCAATTTAGAATATTTGAAGTTATGTAATAAGGCATACTATTTATCCCATCAAGCCTATTTCCTTCACAAATCATGGACATGATCATAACCTATCATAGAATCTTAGCCTCTCCATCTTTTAAGGGAAGCAATCACCCTGGCTAAACTTCCAAGAAGATAAATCTCTGTGAAATTTATCCTTGATTCAGAAGGTAATAGATCAGAATTCTTGTTCATCAATTCAGCCCTATAATCCACAATTACAACACTGGCCAGGTGCATTTTGTGGGCAATTTAGCTATGGTATCAGAAGTGTGTGAACCATCATGTTGCACAGAGTATTTTGTTTTGTGTCTGTTTACATCCTTCAAACTTGCCAATCTTGCAGTTAAACAGACATAATCCAGCTTTTTTTTTTCAAGTTCATTAATTGCTTTGCAATTAATCAATTCAACATTTGCATCAGCCTGTGCACATTTTTTCCGAATCTATAATTTATTTTAAGGTTTGTTAATTTTGTACATATGAAGGCTGATTTTCCTCCCCTCCTTGCCTCACTTCAAGTTGACTAATTATTAGTCATTAGTGGAACTCCTACGCTTCCTCACAGTAGATCAGGGGTTAGAGACCTAGGACTTAACCAGGTAATGCCCATTTCTCATGCACAAAACTGTCTCTAAGCGTCCAGTATGGTGGGCAGGAAGCACACGTTCAATATAAGTTAGAACTGCGCTGGTTGGCATTGGTGTAGACAAAAAAATTGCCATCCAGGACGAACGCCTCACACAGACGTGAGTCCCTTTGCATATTCAAGTAAGAGGCCGAATGCACTCCACAATGGGGTTTGGGGAGGGACGCCACAATTAGGTCCAACTGCTGTACACAAACACCAGTAGCACAGTTTCACTCAACGAGTGGGAATCGGAAAGTTTTCTTATCAAAGCTGGAGTCAGGCAGGGCTGTCCTCTCTTCCCGGTTTTGTTCTTGTGCTGTATCAAACCTTCGGCCGAGTCCATCAGGAAGGATGTTGGCAACAGCCTGACATAGTCATACTCACGGAATCATACCTTACAGACAATGTCCCAGACACTGCCATCACCATCCTCGGGTATGTCCTGTCCCACTAGCAGGATAGACCCAGCAGAGGCTGCGGCACAGTGGCATATGGTCGGGAGGGAGTTGCCCTGGGACTCCTCAACATCGACTCCAGACCCCATGAAGCCTCATGGCATCAGACCTAACATGGGTAAGGAAACCTCTTGCTGATTACTCCCCTCCCTCAGCTGATCAATTGGTACTCCTCCATGTTGAACACCACTTGGAGGAAGCACTGAGGGTGGCATATACTCAGGGTGGGGGACTTCAACGTCCATCACCAAGAGTGACTCGGTAGCACCATTACTTACCGAGCTGGCCGAGTCCTAAAGGACATAGTTGCCAGACCGAGTCTGCGGCAGGTGTTGACGGAACCAACAAGAGGGAAAAACATATTTGACCTCGGCTCACCAATCTGCCTGCCGCAGATGCATCTGTCCATGACGGTATTGGTAGAAGTTACCACCGCACAGTGCTTGTGGGGACGAAGTTCCACCTTCACATTGAGGATACTGTCCATTGTGTTGTGCGGCACAACCACCATGCTAAATGGGATAGATTTCAATCAGATCTAGGAATGCAAAGCTGGGCATCCATGAGGCGCTGTGGGCCATCAGCAGCAGCAGAATTGTACTCACCCACAATCTGTAACCTCATGGCCCAACAAAAGCCCCACTCTACCATTACCATCAAGCCAGGGGACCAATCCTGGTTCAATGAAGCGTGCAGGAGGGCATGCCAGGAGCAGCACCAGGCATACCTCAAAATGAGTTGTCAACCTGGTGAAGCTACAACACAGGGCTACTCGCGTGCCAAACTGCATAAGCAGCATGCAATAGACAGAACTAAGGTATCCCATAACCAACGGATCAGATCTAAGCTCTGCACTCCTGCCATGTTCAGCCGTGCATGGTGGTGGACAATTAAACAGCTAACTGGAGGAGGTGGCTCCACAAATCTCCCCATCCTCAATGATGGGGGAGCCCAGCACATCAGTGCAGAAGATAAGGCTTAAGATGCATCTTAAGCCAGATGTGCTAAGTTGATGATCCATCTTGGTCTCCTCCTGATGTCCCCAGCATCACAGACGCCAGACTCCAGCCAATTCGATTCGCTGCGCGTGATTTCATGAAACGACTGAAGGCACTGGATACTGCAAAGACTATGGGCCCTGACAATATTCCGCAATAGTACTGAAGCTTTTTGCTCCAGAACTTGCCGCACCCCTAGCCAAGTACAGCTACAACACTGGCATCTATCCAGCAATGTGGAAAATTGCCCAGGTATGTCCTGTACACAAAAAGCAGGACAAGTTCAACCTAGCCAATTACCACCCCATCAGTCTACTGTCAATCATCAGTAAAATGATGGAAGATGTCATCGACAGTGCTATCAAGCGGCACTTGCTTAGCAATAACCTGCTCAGTGATGCTCAGTTTGGGTTCCACCAGGGCCACTCAGCTCCTGACCTCATTACTGCCTTGGTTCAAACATGGACAAAAGAGCTGAACTCGATGAGGTGAGAGTGACTGCCCTTGACATCAAGGCAGCATTTGAGCGAGTATGGCATCAAGGAGCCCTAGCAAAACTGGAGTCAATGGGAATCAGGGTGAAAACTCTCCACTGGTTGGAGTCATACCTAGCACAAAGGAAGATGAATGTGGTTGTTGGAGTTCAATCATCCGAGCTCCAGGACATCACTGAAGGAGTTCCTCAGGGTAGTATCCGAGGCCCAACCACCTTTAGCTGCTTCATCAATGACCTTCCTTCAATTAGAAGGTCAGAAGTAGGGATATTCGCTGATTTTGCAATGTTAAGCACCATTTGCGACTCCTCAGATACTGAAGCAGCCTATGTTCAGATGCAGCAAGACCTGGACAACATCCAGGCTTGGGCTGATAAGTGGCAACTAACATTCGTGTCACACAACTGGCAGGCAATGACCATCTCCAACAAAAGAGAATCCCTCCTTGACATTCAACGGCATTACCATCACCTATCAATATCCTGGGGGTTACCATTGACCAGAAACTGAACTGGAGTAGCCATATAAATACTGTGGCTACAAGAGCAGGTCAGAGGCGAGGAATCCTGCAACCTGACTCACCTCCTGACTCCCCAAGGCCTGTCCACCATCTACAAGGCACAAATCAGGAGTGTGATGGAATACTCTCCACTTGCCTGGATGGGTGCAGCTCCAACAACACTCAAGAAACTCGACACCATCCAGGCCAAAGCAGCCCGCTTGATTGGCACCCCATCCACAAACATTCACTCCCTCCACCACCAACGCACAGTGGCAGCAGTGTGTACCATCTACAAGATGCACTGCAGCAACTCACCAGGGCTGCTTAGACAGCACCTTCCAAACCCGCGACCTCTATCACCTAGAAGGACAAGGGCAGCAAATGCATGGGAACACCACCACCTGCAAGTTCCCCTCCAAGCCACACATGATCCTGACGTGGAACCATGTTGCTGTTCATTCACTGTCATTGGGTCAAAATCCTGGAACTCCCTTCCTAACAGCACTGTGGGTGTACTTGCCCCACATCGATTGCAGTGGTTCAAGAAGGCAGCTCACCACCACCTTCTCAAGGGCAATTAGGGATAGACAATAAATGCTGGCCTAGCCAGCGACGCCCACATCCCATGAATGAATAAAAAATATTAGAGGGTGACAGTCCCAGGCAGTGGAGTCACTCAGGTCAAAACCTCCTGTACCTGGACGATGTCACTGTCTTCTGCTCAGATCTGCTGTCAGTTCGCAGGATGATGAACATCTGCAACCAGTTTGAACTGGTCTCGGGAGCCAAAGTAAATTGCGGCAAGAGCGAGATCCTGTTCTTTGGGAACTAGGCTGGACGAACCTTTGTCCCCTTCACCATCAGGTCAGACTACCTGAAGGTGCTGGGGATATGGTTCGGAGGGGCCGGGGCATCTGGCAAAACTGGAAGGAGCGAATAACCATGGTGAAACAGAAACTGGGCACGTGGGAGTGACGCTTCCTCTCCATTGTGGGTAAGAATCTGGTCATCAGGTGTGAGGCGCTCTGTGTTGCTGTATGTGGCGCCGGTCTGACTCAGACCCCGCTCCTACACCGTGGCTGTCACCTGAGGCCATATTCCGTTTTATCTGGAGATCGGAAATGGACCATGTCTGCAGAGACATGATGTTGAAACCTCTAGATAAAGGAGGAGAAAAACACACCCAATGCCACCCACATCCTGATGGCTACTTTTGTGCGCGCCTGCATCAAGCTGTGCATGGACCGTCTTTACACAAACACCAAATGTCACTACATGCTGAGGTTCTATCTCTCCTCGATATTGCGAAGGATGGGTCTGGCCACGTTGCTGCGGAACGCTGCATTCAGTTGGACTGTGCTGTGTCACCTGTCCTTCCTGGAAAAATTTGTACAGAAAAACACATTTGACCACAAGTTCATCAGACAGTGTTTCGCACGTATCGTCCTCAAGGCCCTGTGGGAAAAGGAGATGGTGGATTCTGTCGGCTGGTTCCCCAAGCAGACTGTCAAACTCATTTGGCAGAATGCCTCATCACTAGAACTTTCAAATAAGCACCAAGATATAGCCCTTGAGTTGGCTGTTGTGGGGAAGAGACCGTCTTCACCTTCCTTCTAGAATGTGCCTTTGCAAAGCAGTCTGACAAGAGTTGCACTGGTTTTTGTCACGGTTCATCGCAAGCAGCTCTGTAATGCACAACTCTGTGCTCTACAGGCTGTTCCCAGGGATGCACACCGTGATAAACATCAACTGCTGCTGGAGAACTATCAACTCTGTGAAAGATGCACTTTTGTCTGCTCGAAAATTGCTGGTCTTTCACTGTAAAAAGCTGATGACCGAGTGTTGCAGACTGGCACATTCCAAGGCCAGGACTACGTGCTGAGGAACGCACTAAAGATTGGGGCAGCCGCCACAAAGGCTCAATGAGGAAAAGCCACTTTGTAAGACCCTCCCACCATAGTACATCAAGAGGTTGGAACCTGTGTAAAACCCCTTGGACTGTTAGCAGCAGATAATGTTTGACATGAAATGTGATTGTACATTGTAAGTATAATCTGTAATAGCAAGTATAGTGAGGCATCTTGTACTGTATTGAAAGAAACTGATCTATATTGCACTTTATGTAATGTCAAATTTGAATTGTTGTGTAATGCATTTTTACAAATTTATGAATAAAGTATATTTTTGGAAAAACAAAGCCTAATGCTTCTTTGAAGCCTCTTCTGCAATATTGGGTTCTCCTGAATGCAGCCAGGGCTGTGCTGGCTGCTCTCAGGAAAACGAGTTCTTTATGCAGCCTGCCAGAGGGACCATGACCTCCCCCCTCATCCAGGATCCCACCTTCTGCTTTCCCTGATCCTGACCTCTGCCCTCACAAATTGCTGTTCACCACTGATCATCCTTACCGATTACCCTTCCCTCCCTCATTTGATCACTGCTACTGTCTGCCCACATCATCCGTCCCCCCACTTCTTGGCCACACTGCCAGTACTGCCATGCCAATCTGATTGTCCCTCCCAGCCTGATCGTCCTCTTCCCTTTAACAACTTATTTGAGGACTGCTGCTGGCATCACAGTGGATCAATTTTAGACTCCTTTATGCCACTGAGCTAGCTGGGAATGTCTATTAGATGTCCAAAGCTTGCCAGTTTGAAAACAATGATGCTTGAGGCCCAGTATCACATCCATCCCAGGTCTATCCATTCAAGCGAGAGGATTGTTTGATTTTATTGTCCATGCATTTTCTGGTCCATAGTTTCTCTCTTATCTGACTATGCTGTGTATGTGTTGCTGTTTTCTCCCTCATATTCTGCTTCCATCTTTTGCTCTCTTTATTGCTATTCCTTTTCACTCACCTTTATATTTCTCTTTATTGCATCATAATCTGTGCTCTTGAACTTCTTTCCCTATTGACTTTCCTATTGGATGGGTGCTGGCGGATGGTGTGATCACTGCCATTTTGAAATGGGTTTGGGGAAATAGCTGCTTGTCGGCTTTGGTTTTTCCTTTCATGTGTCCTAGTACTTCACTTTGCCCCGTTGCTTCTCCCCAATTCTGCTTTCAATCTCCTTGCCGCTATGCCCGCTCTGCATTGCGCCCGGAACCTTTTCCTTCACGTAAGGTCCTGAAGCATGTTATCCTCTATAACTTGCTATTGTGCTGCCTCTCATGCTGCTAATAGAAACATTGAAAATTTACAGCAAAGAAGGAGACCATTCAGCCCATCGCAACTGTGATGGCTCAAAAGGAGTAATCCAGGCTAACCCCACATTCCAGCTTTTGGTCCATAGCCTTGCAGGTTACAGCACTTCAAGTGCATATCCAATTTTTAAATGGAATGAGGGTTTCTGCTGCGACCACTCTTTCAGGCAGTGAGTTCCAGAACCCCAACACCCTCTGGGTGAAAACAATTTCTCAAGTTCCCTTTAATCCTTCTGCAAATTATTTAAAATCTATGGCAACTGGTTATTGATCTCTCCACGAAGGGGAATATGTCATAGGAACATAGGACTTAGGAACAGGAGTCGATCATTCGGCCCTTCAAGCTTGCTGCACCATTCGATAAGATCATGGCTGATCTGGTTGTGGTCTCAGCTCCACTTTGCTGTCTGCCCCCCATAGCCCTTGACTCCCTTATCTATCAAAAGTCTATCTAACTCAGCCTTGAATAAATTCAATGTCCTTCCTATCCACTTTATCTAGGCCCCTCATAATTTTATGTAGCTCAATTAAATATCCCCTCCTCTTCCTCTGTTCCAAAGAAAACTCCTCCAGCCTATCCAATGTTTCCTCATGGGTTAAATTCTGCAGTCCTGGCAACATCTTCATAAATCTCCTCTGTACTCTCTCTGTGTGATCACATCCCGGTGACCAGAACAGGACTCGAGCTGCAGCCTAACTAATGTTTTACACAGTTCTAAAATAACCTCCCCGCTCTTATATTCTATGCCTTTGCTAATAAAGAAAATTATCCCCTATGCCCTCTTAACCACCTTATCTATCTGTCCTGTTACCTTCAGGGATCTGTGGACATGCACGCCAAGGTCCCTCTGTTCCTCTACACTTCTCAGTATTCTACCGTTTATTGTGTATTCCCTTGCCTTGTTTGCCTTTCCCAATTGGCAGGGTGTTGAATGAATACTTCACATCTGTCTTCACTCAAGAGAATGAGGATGTAGATATGGAACTTAGAGAGAGAGACTGTGAGGTTCTTGAGCAAATTGTCATAGAGAGTGACAAGGTATTGGAGGTTTTGGAAGGCTTAAAAGTGGACAGGTCTCCAGGTCTGGACAATTTGTGTCCCAGGATGCTGTGGGAGGTGAGGGTGGAGATTGCAGGGGCTCTGACCCTAATTTTTAATTCCTCTCTGGCCACAGGGGAGGTGCCAAAGGACTGGAGGACAGCTAATGTGGTCCCACTATTTAAGAAAGGTTATAGAGATAAGCCAGGGAACTACAGGCCAGTGAGTCTCACGTCAGTGGTAGGGAATCTGTTGGAGAAAATTCTGAAGGAGAGAATCTATCTCCACTTGGAGAGGCAAAATTTGATTAGGAATAGTCAGCATGGCTTTGTCAGAGGGAGGTCATGCCTAACAAATTTAATTGAATTTTTTGAGCATGTGACCAGGTGTGTAGATGAGGGTAGTGCAGTTGATGTAGTTTACATGGATTTCAGCAAAGCCTTTGACAAGGTCCCACATGGGAGACTTATCAAGAAAGCAAATGCACATGGGATACAAGGTAACTTGATAAGGTGGATTCAAAATTTGCTTAGCTGTAGGAGACAGAGAGTGATGACAGACGGCTGTTTTAGTGACTGGAAGCCAGTGTCCAGTGGTGTATCACAGGGATCTGTGCTGGGTCCCCTATTGTTTGTCATTTATATAAACGACATAGATGACTATGTGGGGGGTAGGATCAGTAAGTTCGCGGATGACACAAAGATTGGCTGAGTGGTTAACAGTGAGGTGGAGTGTCTTAGGTTACAGGAAGATATAGACGGGATGGTCAAATGGGCAGAAAAGTGGCAGATGGAATTTAACGCTGAAAAGTGTGAGGTGATACACTTTGGAAGAAGTAATGTGACATGGAAATATTCAATGAATGGCCTGACACTGGGAAGTTCCGAGGAACAAAGGGACCTTTGTGTGTTTGTCCATAGATCTCTGAAGGCAGAAGGGCAGGTTAATAGGGTGGTGAAAAAGGCATATGGGACACTTGCCTTTATCAATCAAGGCATAGATTACAAAAGCAGGGAGGTCATGTTGGAGTTGTACAGAACTTTGGGAAGGCCACAGCTGGAGTACTGTGTGCAATTCTGGTCGCCACATTATAGGAAGGATGTGATTGCATTGGAGATGGTGCAGAGGCGATTCACCAGGATGTTGCCTGGGATGGAACATTTAAGCTATGAAGTTGGATAGGCTTGGGTTGTTTTCACTGGAGCAGAGAAGACTGAGGGGTGACCTGATCAAGGTGTACAAGATTATGAGGGGCATGGACAGGGTGGATAGGGAGCAGCTGTTCCCCTTAGTTGAAGGGTCAGTTACGAGGGGTCACAAGTTTAAGGTGAGGGGCGGGAGGTTTAAGGGGGATTTGAGGAAGAACTTTTTTACCCAGAGGATGGTGACGGTCTGGAATGTCCTGCCTGGGAGGTTGGTAGATGCAGGTTGCCTCACATCCTTGAAAAAGTACCTGGATGAGCACTTGGCATGTCATAACATTCAAGGCTATGGGCCAAGTGCTGGGAAATGGGATTAGGTAGACAGGTCAGGTGTTTTAATGCATCGGTGCAGACTCGATGGGCCGAAGGGCCTCTTCTGCACTGTATTATTCTGTGATTCTGTGAATGCATTACCTCATATGTCTGGATTGAATTCCATTTGCCACTTTACTGCCCACCTGACCAGTCCATTGATTTTCTTCTGCAGGCTACAACTGTCTTCCTCACTATCAACTGCAAGGCCAGTTTTTGCAAACTTTTTAATCATGCCCTTTACATTTTAATCTAAATCATTGATATATTCCACAAAAAGCAAGGGACCTAGTACTGAGCCCTGGAAATAGCCTGCCAGTCACGAAAACACCTGTCAACCATTACACTTTACTTCCTGCCACTGAGCCAATTTTGGATCCAACTTGTCAATTTCCCTTGGATCCCATGAACTTTTACTTTTCTGACCGGTCTGCCATGTGGGACCTTGTTGAAAGCCTTGCTAAAAGTCCATGTAGACTACATCAAATGTACTACCCTCATTGACCCTCCTTGTTAACTGTTAAAAAAAAAATTCAATCAAGTTAATCAGACATGATTTTCCCTTAAAACAAAATCCATGCTGACTGTCCCTGATCAATCTGCGCCTTTCTAAATGGCAACTTATACTATCTCCCAATTTTTTCCAACCATTTGCCCACCACTGAGTTTAGGCTGTCTGGCTTGTAATTCCTTGCTCTATCCCTTTCTCCCTTTTTAAACAATAGTATGTTAGCAATCATCTGGCACCACGCTGGGAGCTGGGGTGATTGGAAAATGTAGGCCAGTGCCTCCACTATTTCCTCCCTTGCTTCTCTTAGCAGTCTGGGATGCATTTCATCTTGGTCTTGTGATTTATCTACTTTCAAAGATGCTAAATCCCTTAATATTTCCCCTCTCACTAATCCCTTCATCTCCAAATTCCAAAGCAATCATCCCACCCCACCGCCGCCCCCCATCCACAATTGAATGTTGTCCCTCTTTTCCTCTATTTTTTACGCTGTTCCAATTTACTGACCTGGCCTTTGTTGTCACATTTCACAGCCCCAGCCTCCATTCCATTCTCTTAACCATCCTGTATTTCCTCCCTCGCCGTCTCATTTCCTCACTCATTAAACCAGGGTCCCATCTGTCCTCGCAGGTGAACGTAAAAGAACCCATGGCACTATTTGAAGAAGGTCAAGGGAATTCTCCCTGGTATCCTGTGCAATGTTTATCCCTCAACAAACATCCCTAAAACAGATTATCTGGTCATTATCCCATTGCTGTTTGTGGGCCCTTGCTGTGCGCAAATTGGCTGCCGTGCTTATGATATTACAACAGTGACTATGCTTCAAAAGTACTTCATTGGCTGTAAAGTGCTTTGCGCCACCCTGAGGTCATGAAAGGTGCTATAAAAATGTCAGACTTTCTTTCTCCCTTCCTCCTTCCCTTCGAGATTCTTAATTATTGCTCTGATTATTTGATACAAAAACTTCATAGAAATAAATTCCATAATGATTTCTATCCAATGTCTACTCATCAATTTTGAGCCAAATGCTAAGAACAAAAAGAACAAAGAGCAGTACAGCACAGGAATAGGCCATTCGGCCCTCCAAGTGTGCGCCGATCTTGATGCCTGTCTAAACTAAAACCTTCTGCACTTCCGGGGTCCGTATCCCTCTATTCCCATCCTATTCATGTATTTGTCAAGATGCCTCTTAAACGTCGCTATCGTACCTGCTTCCACCACCTCCCCTGGCAGCAAGTTCCAGGCACTCACCACCCTCTGTGTAAAAAAAACTTGCCTCACACATCCCCTCTAAACTTTGCCCCTCGCACCTTAAACCTATGTCCCCTAGTAACTGACTCTTCCACCCTGGGAAAAAGCTTCTGACTATCCACTCTGTCCATGCCACTCAAAACTTTGTAAACCTCTATCATGTCGGCCCTCCACCTCCGTCGTTCCAGTGAAAACAATCCGAGTTTATCCAACCTCTCCTCATAGCTAATACCCTCCAGACCAGGCAACATCCCGGTAAACCTCTTCTGTACCCTCTCCAAAGCCTCCACCTCCTTCTGGTAGTGTGGCGACCAGAATTGTACGCAATATTCCAAGTGTGGCCTAACTAAAGTTCTGTACAGCTGCAGCATGACTTGCCAATTTTTATACTCTGTGCCCCGACCAATGAAGGCAAGCATGCTGTATGCCTTCTTGACTACATTATCAACCTGCGTTGCCACTTTCAGTGATCTGTGGACCTGTACGCCCAGATCTCTCTGCCTGTCAATACTCCTAAAGGTTCTGCCATTTACTGTATACTTCCCACCTGTATTAGACCTTCCAAAATGCATTACCTCACATTTGTCCAGATTAAACTCCATCTGCCAGTTCTCCTTCCAAGTCTCCAACTGATCTATATCCTGCTGTATCCTCTGACAATCCTCATCATTATCCGCAACTCCACCAATCTTTGTGTCGTCTGCAAACTTACTAATCAGACCAGCTACATTTTCCTCCAAATCATTTATATATATTACAAACAGCAAAGGTCCCAGCACTGATCCCTGCGGAACACCACTAGTCACATCCCTCCATTCAGAAAAGCACCCTTCCACTGCTACCATCTGTCTTATATGACCGAGCCAGTTCTGTATCCATCTTGCCAGCTCACCTCTGATCCCGTGTGACTTCACCTTTTGTACCAGTCTGCCATGAGGGACCTTGTCAAAGGCTTTACTGAAGTCCATATAGACAACATCCACTGCCCTTCCTTCATCAATCATCTCAGTCACTTCCTCAAAAAACTCAATCAAGTTAATGAGACACGACCTCCCCTTCACAAAACCATGCTGCCTCTTGCTAATAAGTCCATTTGTTTCCAAATGGGAGTAAATCCTGTCCTGAAGAATCCTCTCCAATAATTTCCCTACCACTGACGTTAGGCTCACTGGCCTGTAATTTCCTGGATTATCCTTGCTACCCTTCTTAAACAAAGGAACAACATTGGCTATTGAATGTAAGCCTGCTGAGTTAATCTGCTATCATTGTGAAGAGGTTTATATTTTTCTATTTTCTGGCTGTCTCCATGAAAATTGTTATCAGGAGAGTGCCATATGTGGGATTTGCAAGGTAAACCCTCATCCTAAAATATGGCACAACCGTGTTGGTGCACTTATTTTGTTTTGACCAGTTTGTTAGATGCTCTCAATTCAGCAATATAATTGCTATGCTCCCTACCAGCAAGTATTTTGATAATTGCTTTTTTAAAATCAATTTATAGTTCCATGCTTGAGTGTGAGGATGGACACATTGACATTATGCCTCAGTCAATCAGTCAGGAATCTGAATTGAATGAAGAAGGAAGAGTTTTCTGATCATTTTTTAAAAATTTCTTTCTTCCCAAAAATCTCAGCTGAATTCTGAGGATTGGGCCCTAAGGGAATTTTGACTGTGGTAAATGCAAACTGGCACTGGGTTTTGAAATTGCATCTCCATGTTGGCAGTCTTTCCTTTGTCAGCATCTCTAACTACCGCGATACAAATGTTTTCCAAGTAGTTGATTTAATTTGTTTTACATTCCATGCAAAATTAATGCAGTCATGGCCTTGTTAGGTATTACACTGTGTTTACAAATGGAACTATCAACATCCTGGGGGTTATCATTGACCAGAAACTGAACTGGAGAAGCCATATAAATACTATGGGTACAAGAGCAGGTCAGAGGCAAGGAATCCTGCGGCGAGTAACTCACCTCCTGACTCCCCAAAGCCTGTCCACCATCTACAAGGCACAAGTCAGGAGTGTGATGGAATACTCTCCACTTGCTTGGATGGGTGCAGCTCCAACAACACTCAAGAAGCTCAACACCATTCAGGACAAAGCAGCCCACTTGATTGGCACCCTATCCACAAACATTCACTCCCTCCACAGTGGCAGCAGTGTAGACCATATACAAGATGTACTGCAGCAACGCACCAAGGCTACTCAGGCAGCACCTTCCAAACCCGCGACCTCTACCAACTAGAAGGACAAGGGCAGCTGATGCATGGGAACATCACCACCTGCACGTTCCCTCCAAGCCACACACCATCCTAACTTGGAACTATATTGCTGTTGCTTCACTGTCATTGGGTCAAAATCCTGGAACTACCTTCCTTTTAGCACTGTTGGTGTACCTACCCCACATGGACTGCAGCGGTTCAAGAAGGTGGCCCACCACCACCTTCTCATAGGCTATTAGGAATGGGCAATAATTGCTGGCCTGGCCAGCAATGCCCACATCCCATGAATGAATAAAAAAAAAACTGTACACCTTATAGGATGCTAGAGTCTCTTTGAATTTTGTGTAAGGTCTTTTATATTCTGATGATTGCACAGATACATTCATTCAGTCCATGCAGGTAATTTTCCAATATTGCAATACTGGCAGGGAGCCTTACATGGTGGCAGTGATATTGGAAGTTTGGATGCACAACTATTCACAATTTTACGACCATTTAAATTAATGCTTGGAAAATCGTGTAAAGTGATTTGCTGAATTTCTAGTATGCAGTGCCAGCAGGCAAGGCTCTTCACCACGAATGCAAAGTCAGAAAATGACATATATCATTTGTACTTGAACAGAGACGATCAGGAAAGCATGATTTAGTGTCCATGGTGGAAGTTTAGACGTTGCAGATGGTGACAGATTGAACTCTAGTCTGCAAGAACAGTGTTGGAATAAATAATTCTGGAGGTGTTAAAGCCATGGATAAGAGTTTTAGCAACAATGTGCACAGTGGAGACGGGATATGATATAAAGGTGGAAATAGGTTGTGGTATCCAGAAAGTGGGCTTTAAGGTCAGGTCAGGGACACTACAGATGCATGCGATGGGGCTCAGGCCCAGTGGTTAGTCAAGGAAAAGAACTGATCAGGGGCCAAGGTGCAGAGATTTAGAAGCAGATCAAATAAGATGGCTTTGATCTTACCAGTCCTTTCTCACTCAGGATTTGAATTCAACTAAGGAGTCAAACAACCAAGAGTGTTCATCAAGGAATGAAGGGTGGTGACAGAGAACTACAATTGAGCATCATCGACATATATATAAAAGCTGCCTTCTTGCTGAGGTCAGCATGTAAAGAAAGAAAAAAGGTGCCAAAGTTGGAGCCTTGCGGTATATCTGAAGTGACTGTACAGGGGCAGAAGAGGAGAAACCATTACAGGAGATGTGCTAGGTTTCCTGTGCCACACAGGAGAGGTAATGGAAGGCAATAGAGTGGTTAACTGTTTACCACTCGAAAGTTCAAGGAGAATGAAGAGGTCTCAATCAAGGAGTTTGTGGCTGATTTTGATCAGGGCAATCGAGGCAGGGCAGAAACCATATCAAAGGGATTCAAAGAGGGAGCATTTGGCAGGGATCACGAGCTTGTGGTGGCTGGAGTCAAACCTAGCACAATGGAAGATGGTTGTGGTTGTTCGAACCAGTCATCTCAGCCCCAGGACATTGCTACAGGAGTTCCGCAGGGTAGTGTCCTAGGCCTAACCATCTTTGGTTGCTTTATCAATGAACTTCCCCTCAACATAAGGTCAGCAGTGGGGATGTTTCCTGATGATTGTACAGTGTTCAGGACCATTCGCAATTCCTCAGATACTAAAGTAGTCCGTGTAGAAATGCAGCAAGACCTGGGCAACATTCAAGCTTGGTCTTTTTAGATTTTTTTTTTAGATTTTAGAGATACAGCACTGAAACAGGCCCTTCGGCCCACCGAGTCTGTGCCGACCATCAACCACCCATTTATACTAATCCTACACTAATCCCATATTGCTACCAACCATCCCCACCTGTCCCTATATTTCCCTACCACCTAACTATACTAGTGACAATTTATAATGGTCAATTTACCTACCAACCTGCAAGTCTTTTGGCTTGTGGGAGGAAACCGGAGCACCCGGAGAAAACCCACGCAGACACAGGGAGAACTTGCAAACTCCACACAGGCAGTACCCAGAATCGAACCCGGGTCCCTGGAGCTGTGAGGCTGCAGTGCTAACCACTACACCACTGTGCCGCCCTAATAAGGGTCTGATAAGGGGCAAGTAATATTTGTGCCACACAAATGTCAGGTAATGACCGTCTCCAACAAGAGAGAATCTAACCATCACTTTTTGACTTACAGTGGCATTACCACCGTTGAATCCACCATCATAAACATCCTGGGGGTTACTATTGACCAGAATCTTAACTTGACCGGCCATATAGTATTGTAGTTACAAGACCAGGTCAGAGGTTGGGTGTTCTTCAGTGAGTAACTCACCTCCCAACTCCGCAAAGCCTGTCCACCATCTACAAGGCAGAGGTCAGGAGTGTGATGTCATATTCTCCACTTGCCTGGATGAGTGCAGTTCCAACAACACGCAAGAAGCTCAACACTATCCAGAACAAAGCAGCCTGCTTGATTGGCACCCCTATCCACCACCTTGAACATGCACTCCCTCCACCACCGGCACACAGTGGCAGCGCTGTGTACCATCTACAATATACACTGCAGCAACTCACCAAGGCTCCTCCGACAGCACCTTCCATACCCATGACCTCTACCATCTAGAAGGACAGGGGCAGCAGACGCATGGGAACACCACCGCCTATGCGTTCCCCTCCAAGCCACACACCATCCTGACTTAGAACTATATCACTGTTCCTTCACTGTCATTGGGTCAAAATCCTGGAACTCCCTCCCTGATAGCACTGTGGGTGTACATAAGCATGTACTGTAATGGTTCAAGAAGGTAGCACACCACCACCCCTTCTCAAGGGCATTTGGGATGGGCAATAAATGCTGGCCTTGCCAGTGAACAAATAAAAAAAAACATGTTTGAGGGAGATAATGACAGCATTCATGAGTGATTTGGAGGCAAAGTCTGTCGAATGATATGGGGCAGAGTGAAGTAATAGGTGGACCTGAGGGCAATCTGAGATGGCGGGGCTGGAGGGTGGGTGGAGGAGGGGGGGTGGTGGGAAATGAGGTTAAGTTGGTTGAGAGGTGATTTCAAATTTTCGAAATGAAAATGTTCACGCAATTCTTGCATTTGGATGTGGAAGTGAAGATGTGGAATACTTTGTCAGAGAAGTGGAAACTGGTGTTGTCTTTATTCTTCAAGAAAATTGTAGAAATAGTGGAGTACCTTGGACGAGGAGAAAGAGAAGTGGTCGGAATATAGAACATAGGAACATTTAGCCCATTGAGCTTGTTCCACGACCATTCAATGAGATCATGGCTGATCTGTGACCTAACTCGATATATTCGCTATTGCCGAATACCTCTTAACACCTTTGATTAACAGGGATCTAACAATCTCATATTTAAAAGTAATAATTGACCAGTGTCAACTGCCAATTGCGGAAGAGAGTTCCAAACTTCTACCACCGTTTGCCTGCAGAAGTGTTTCCTAATTTCACTCCTAAAAGGCCTGGCTCTAATTTTTAGGTTATGTACTCATGTCCGAGACTCCCCAACCAGCATAAATAGATAGTCTCAATCTACCCTTTTTTAAGTTTCCCTTAATATCTTGAAAACTTGAATAAATCATCCCATTATCTTCTAAAGTCCAGGGGGTTACAATCCTAATTCGTGTAATCTCTCCTCATAATTTAACTTTGGAGTCCAACTATTATTCTAGTAAATCTATGCTGCACTCCCTCCAAGGCCAATATATCCTTCCTAAGGTCCGGTGCCCAGAACTGAGCACAGTACTCCAGGTGTGGTCTAACCAGGGCTTTGTATAGCTGTAGCATGACTTTGAAACCTTTGTGTTCCAGTCCTCTAGATATAAAGGCCAGAATTCCATTAACCTTTTTAGTACCTGGTCATATCATTTCAATGATCTATGTACATTTACTCTTGGATCCCTCAGTCTCGTTGGACCTCCACTGCTTCTAGATTTTCAGAATTTAGAATGCACTCTCATTTAACCTTTTTGGGTCCAAAATGGCTGACCTCACACTTGCCTAAATTGAAGTTCATTTGCCTCAGTTTTGCCATTCACTTAATCTATTAAAATCTCTCATTTGACATTGCTTTAGATGCAAACCTAATTTGGCAGTGAACAACTTTATCCTTACACATCTAAAACCCCACTTCAAACTGTTTGATGCTTCACAATGAGTGTAAGAGCTGGAAATCAGAGTGTGGAGGCAGAATTTGTAGTGATTGAGGAGGATGGTGAGCCTCTTCTGAGTAGATAAACTGGCCAAGCCTTGGGGGTGCTACACATTGGATTGAAAGTGAATTCTGTGAAATCCTCTGCAGAGCTTTGAGAGGAGTTTGGACCAATGTTTCAAGGAATTGGGAAGTTGCACCAATGACAAGTGAGATTAACAATTGACGAGAACGTGAAGCCTCTAGCTCATCCTGTACGCAGAACACCTTTTGGTCTGAAAGGGAAAGTTGAGGCAAAGATCAAGGAACTGGGTGAGCAAGACATCACAGAGCCAGTTGAAGGACAAACTGTGTGGGTGAGCCCTGTTATGGTCGTGCCTCAACCAAATGTGACATCAGATATGTGTCAGGTAAATTAATCGGTAGAGAGAACGTCACCCAATTCCCAGTGTGGATGAAATCTTTCAAGAGTTGTCAACAAGCAAAGTTATTCCCTAAATTAGACTTAAAATGGGACTACCATCAGCTGGAGCTTCATCCTGATTCAAGGAAGGTGGCTACTTTTGTCACTCATTGTGGACTTTACCGATACAAGAGATTGCTCTTTGGCATCAATGCGGCACCAGAGATTTACCAACATGAAATTCATAAATTGATACAAGGGATCCCAGGAAAAACCAGTATCTCAGATGACATCATTATTCATGGATCCAATAGAGAAGAAAATGACAAAAGGCTGAGATTAGTATTTGCTAGATTGCAGTCAGCAGGACTTACAGTAAATGCAGACAAGTGCTTGCTGGGCGTGATGGAGCTAAAGTCCATGGGCCATAAACTCACGAGCAGCAGAATCAATCCTGCCAAAGATAAGATAGAAGCAATAACAGAGGCATGTGAACCATAAAATGCTAGTGAAGTGAGGAGTTTTCTGGGACTTGTGAATGATTGTGCGAGGTATATCCTAAACTTTGCTACCCTGGCTGATCCATTGAGGAAGTTAAGCAGAAAGAATGAACGGTTCAGATTTGATGAGAAGAACAGAAAGCAGCATTCAAAGATTTGAAAGACAGCTTGACAAATGCTCAAACACTGGGATACTATGATCCAAAAGCACCAACGAAAGTCTTTGCAGATGCTAGTCTGGTAGGATTAGGCGCAGTGCTGGTGCAAATGCATTCTGAGGGCCCGAAATTCATTGCTTATGCAAGCAGATCTCTGACAGATGTGGATCGGAGATATTCTCAGATGGAAAAAGAGGCCCTAGGATTGGTGCGGGCATGTGAAAGATTCCATGCATGTTTGTTTGGCATTTTGAGTTTAAATTAATGACGGATCATAAGCCATTACAGATGATTTATTCTCTCAGATCCAAATCATGTGCCAGAATGGAAAGATGGGTTTTGAGACTCCAGCAATACAAATACAAAGTGGTTCATATTGCTAGAAAGATGAACATTGCTGACTCGCTGTCACGACTACTGAGGGAGGATCAAACACACAGATCTTCACTGGAGAAGGAAGCTGAATCATTCATGCGGTTTGTGGCAGTTTATGCTACATTGAGAGCAATCACAACTAGAAAGATTGAAAGAGAGTCAGACAAAGATCCAGAATTGAATGACTTCAGACCGAGAATCCAATTTGGAAATTGGGAGAATTGCCCATTCATGACATACATTATTATACAAGATGAACTGCGCACAATTGGGAAGTGTATTCTCAGAGGTGACAGACTTGTAGTGGCATAAAACTTAGGCCTAGACTAGTGATGCTAGATCATGAAGGTCACTTGGGAGTGGTTGGTACTAAGCAAAACTTATGAACCAAAGTACGCTGGCCAGGGATGGAGAAAGATGTGAAACCGTTTGTCAAACCATGTCATCGATGTCAAATCGTCAGTAGATCCAATCCACCAGAACCTGCACGCAGTACATTGTTACCGGCTGCCCATGGGAGGATGTAGCAGTTGACCTCTTAGGTCTATTTTCATCAGGAGAGTCCATACAAGTGGTGATGGACTATTACAGCCGTTATGAGTATGTGGTAATGAAGTCTACAACGGCAGAGAAAACAGTGTTTGTATTGACTGAAATATTTGCAAGGCATGTCTACCAGTCACTTTGTATTCAGACAGTGGACCACAATTCATCTCACAGACTTTTGCAGGTTACATGCAAGTCACAGGTATTCGCTATCAGAGTAATACCTAAATAGCTACAGGCAAATGGGGAAGTGGAAAGACAAAACCAATCTTTAGAGAAAGGTGTGAGGATTGCTCAGGCTGAGGGTAAAGACTGGAACGAGATGTTGTTGTCATATGTGGCCATGTATAGAGCAACTACACACACAACGGTGGGAAAGAGCCCAGCTGAGTTATTTGGACGCAAAATACTGTATGACCGAGGATGGAGGAGTGCGCTTTCTTTCTCTAGTTCCACTCCTCTACGGGTCACAACATATATTTAAATGTTTTACCCAGTTTCCGATTTGGCCAATTATATACTTTATCTATTTTAGTTTCAGAGTAAAAAGCCCCCAACCAGGTTTCTTTAATGAACAACAAAATAATTAATTTATTATAAAACAAGACTCATTCAATAAAGATGCAAAGCTTATTAACACACAGGTTGAAATATGAAAGTATAAATATATTCCCTTCTAAATAACCCAACACACACATGCACACACACTGGTTAAAGGAAAAATAAAGAAGCTTTCTCTGCAGCAATCAACTTTACAAAGAAACAGAAAAAACTTTGGCCAAAAACTTGTTAATTCTTGAAGAAAAAGGATAAGATATGGAATTTTCCAGATGGTTCTTTGCTCTGGCATCCGGGTAAATGTAGACTGGTGTCATTAGACACATGCGGTGGTCACTGGGATCTTTTCAGAAGCAGTTTGTTCATGAATTGTCGAGAGGAAGTCTTCCAGAAGCTTCTCAGGAGAAATGCTGATCAGTTTCTCCAGTTCTCACACTGGATTCTCAGGGTTTTTATCCCCACCTGTCCCTATATTCCCCTACCACCTACCTATACTAGGGGCAATTTATAATGGTCAATTCACCTATCAAACTGCAAGTCTTTCTCAAAAAGGTGGAATAGGATGAGCTGGTAGCCTCTCTCTCTTAGCAGGCTTACACCTCAACTGTCATTCAAACAGTTGAAAAATGAAACAACTCCTGACCTCCATAAATTTAGACATGTCACTTCTCTGTAAACAACTCCAATAGTCAGCAAATGTCCTGCTGTTGACTTAGCTTAAGACATATGACTTCCAGTAAGTTTTTTTTTAAACAAAATCCCAAGTGTCCTTCCAGTGACCCTTTAAAAAAAAACAAGTCCAGCATCTCCTCAGGTATTTCCACAGTCTTTTGAACACAAATCCTCAAAAATATTAACAAGGAAACACATTCATGACAATATGCACCAAGATACCAGAGCTGGGGGACATTATAGTTGATCAGGAGGTTTGAGATTATGATGCTGAGAAAAAGGGTGCTGCAAAGCTTTATGCAGACCACGGAAGGAGAGCTAAACAGTCTGATGTGATGCCTGGTGATGACGTATTGCTGAGACAGGAGAGACCGAGTAAGATGGATACACCATATTATCCTAAGCCGTATGCTATTATTGCCAAAAAGGGAAACAGTGTGACTGTGCAGTCGTGGGAAGGAGTACTGTATGACAGAAAATCTTCATGCGTTAAAAAGTATCATGGTGACAAATACACAACAGCAGATGAATCAAATGTAGGAGCTGAGGTGAAACTGACATCTAGCAATTCAGATGTCCAAGCCAGTGATGCTGTTGGCAGGCAGACGGTTTGTTAATCAGAGGAAGAAACATCAGTTCCAGAGGGGCCGACGACATTTCCTAACCCTGACGTGGTGACCAGAATTCCTGAGACAACAGAAAGACCACGGTGCGAGAGGAGACCACCAAAACGATATGAAGATTGTGTTGTTACGACGAGGTGAGAAAGGTGTCTAGGGGTCCCTCTCAGTCTTCACCTGGTCTTACCATAAGAGGGTTTAATTTTAAACACACCGTGTTTTTAGCTCCCCTTTGGTGAATCCTTGTTCACCACTTTCCAATTATAAGGAAAAGAAACCAGCACAAACAGGCTTTCTTAGGTTTAAAGAAGAAAAGTTGAAATTTATTAAACTTAGACTCTAATCTGGTTAACGCCTACGGATACACGACATGCCCATGCTGGCATGGATACATGATACACACATGCAAATAGAGACAGAAAAGAGCAGAAGAAAATAAAGTGGAAAGGTTTGAGGCAATATCTGAAGAGTTGTTATGGTTCTTCGAGCCCACTGTAGAGTCCTTGATTGTAGGTAGATCTTGCTTTTCATTGGGGCCCAGTATTCTTCTTAAACCTTGTTCGCTGTAGGACACTTTTCGCTCTTGGGGTTCATGTGTCTTCAGTGGATCTTATCAGTCCAGGAGCAAACAGACACTCTGCGTTCAAACTCTCTGTGGCCAGTTCAAAAGAAAACCCTAGAACAGTCAGTTAGTCCTGTGACCAGCTGGTCTAACCAGTCCTGGCCCTTGTGGATTGTATCCTCCTTAGCAGGCCCTGGAATGTGTTTCCTCACCTTTGATGCATGTTAGTATGTAAATGTTTTTTTCCAGCCACGGCTGATCTGTTTAACAAATCATTTCCCCGCTCCAACAACAGTTAAAAATCAATGTTCATGACAAAATTAATGTGCCTCATTCTTGGCAGGTGGGGCCTAGCATGACAATGTGTTGTAGATATGTTCAAAAATCATGGACATGTTTTGGTCTGATAAGGGATGAATGCCATGATTGTATGAGTGGGCTTGAGTATTAGAGAATATATGGTACTTGGAAGTGAAACTGAAAGTAGCTTTGTGCTTTGGGGAAAACATCTGACCTGGCAGTTTTAAGGTCAAATAGCTTTGTAGCCACAGTTAGAGCAGTAAGCAAGAACTCTACAGAAGTCTTTAATAAAACACTTGTTAAATCTTTGCTAAAGTTACAGCTGTGATTTCAAGTGTGATTCATTTCAGCCTGAGATGTGACATTTAGGGCACCAGCTACAAAAAGGCAGGTGAAGGACCAGAGGACTGGACATTGGAAAGCGGATTGTTGTTTTTTTCCCCCAGATGTGGAGGATTTTGAATCAGATAACCATTTGCAGATTAAGGGAGAGAAGCAAGCAGTCAGAAGCATATATTGGAATTTTAATTCCCCCCGCCCATGATGGGCGGAACAGGTTGGGGTGAGATTAAATCGTCAAATATGTGAAACTGAAACTCAACATGCTGCAAACATGTCTACTTCTGTTTTAACCATGGCAGGTTTGGGAGTGTCCAAGTAGTTTGCTGTGGAGAAGCAGGTCCAATGTTCCCTTTAAACTGCGTGGCTGTATGGTCCCCGCGCAGGCCGCACACAAATTGCGCCCTTTAAATTCATGTGTGAACGTGGCTGCGTAAAAGATTTAAAGGGGCTGTGCACTTAAACGAATCGCCCATGCACTCGAAAAAAAAAATAGAGACAACGATGAGCAGGTCTGTCCTTAAAATGCGTAAATGTCGCATTGTGCCTCAAATTTTGGCAGCCATTTCAATTTAATGCTGGCTGTTGGGTTTCCCAGGGCTCAGGAAAACCAGTAGCTATAGAGAGGTGGGAGCAACTGGATCCAGTAGGTAGGTGCTTTTTACAGCACTGCTGGTGAGTAGGAGAGATTGTCCTTGGCCCCTCAAACACATCTTTCTGCTGACACTCTCTATGATCTCTCTCAGTCCCCCGTTCCTCCTGATTGCTGGTCTGATTCACACGTACCTTCAATATTTCCCAGTTGCCAGAGACCGTCCCCAACAACCCTTGGTTGTAACATTCTACCGCTGGCATTCCCACCTGCAGCCAGCCAGCCTCTCAAACTGGCCAGTTGCTAGGTGAGGAATGGAATAAAAAATGTTTAAGTACCATGTTACCAGCTTTTCTGATTTTTCCACCCCCCTTCCCCCTTGCAAATATGCCCCTTCAGTCTCTCCCCGTCTCCCTGTAAATGTTGGGGCCATAAGTACAAAAGTAGGCTATTCAGCACCCCGAGCCTGTTCCTCCATTCAGTTAGTTAGTTGATCTGTACCTCAAATCCATTTACCTGCCTTCGCAACATATCGCTTGTTACCCTTACCTATCATAAATTTTATCGATTTCAGTCTTGACAGCTCCAATAATCCCAGCACCCACAGCCTTTTAGGAATGATTATTCCAGAATTACACCACCTTTTATTTGAGAAAGTGCTTCTAGATTTCCTTCCTAAATGGCCCAGCTCTAATTTTAAGATTATGTGCCTCGTTCTTGATACACCCCCAGAGGAAATAATTTCTCTGTTCCTAATCTATTGAATTCTTTTAACATTTTAAACACCTCAATCAGATCACCCCTCAAGCTTTGTTACTCAAGGGAATACAAGCCAAGTTTATGTAACCTGTCCTTATAACTTAATCCTGTTGGCCCGTTATCATTCTGGTGAACCTGCACTGCACCCCTCCAAGACCAGTATATCCTTCCTGAGGTGCAGTGCCCAAACTGAATGCAGTACTCCAGATGGGATCTGACCAAAGCTCTATAACTGAAGCTTCACTTCCTACCCTTTGTATTCCAGTCCCCTTGAGATAAAGGCCAACTTTCCATTAGGCATTTTGATTACTTTTTGTGTCTGTGCGCTTTTAGTGATTTGTGTACATGGACATCCAAATCTCTCTGCTCCTCCACAGTTTCTAGTTACACACCATTTAGAAAATACTCTTGTCTCTCTTCGATCCAAAGTGGATGACATTGCACTTCCCCACTTGAACTCAAAACCTTCTAATTACGACATTAGTACTCAACTGCATAAGCTATTGTGCTGCTTCTCTTTTTTAAATATTTGGAGAACTACAGTAATATTTATGACTGAAATAACAGACCTAATTATATCTAAACTAGATAATCATACAGAAAGTACGCAGACACATTTTCCATTCTGTTCTTTTCTCAACATTGCCAGCAAGCCAGGTTTTCAAATTTTAAAGGAAGGCCGGTTTCGATGTTCAAGTTTTAACCTCCGAATACAATGGCTGTTTTTTAAAATCAAGCTTCTTACTTCGAGCCAGTCTACTGCTAATAATAGTATAATAGTAGCATGTGCATGGCCAGTACATGCATTGCTGTTGTACTCAATTATGACTTTAAGAATACAGATACCCAGGCAATCATATGCTGAGAGACCAGCTTCTAACCCACCAACCAGTGGTGTGAACACCATCAACATTTCTATGATTTTTTTTATCACACCACTTGTTTTTTCAAAACAGCGTGCCTTAGATCACTTGACAAAACAAAAAATAATGTTCATCCAGATTTAGTCAGCTGTGCAATTTGACCAGTTAAACTGATTTAAATGTTAGGTGAATAGTGCCAAAGTTATTGATAAGATAGTAACATTTAACAGGTGCTTGAACTTATTGCTTTAGTGATTTTGTCTACACTGTTGTTGGAGCCTGATTGCAATTTTGTAGCATGCGCTCCACCCATTTATACCAGGTGATGAGCAATCCTAAAAGGAACAGCAGTGGTTACTCCACGAAAGGACTCCAAACTTTTTATTCTTTTACTTTTGTGGGCCAATAGGAGGAGAAAGTGTGCTCCTCCTGCCTCACAAGAATAATGCCTGCTGCTGGTCCATGCTGGTCATGCCCTTTGGGATTTGCCCCCTCCTGGGTCTGGCCTGCTGATCGCTCAACAACAAATTTTCACCCTCCCACAACAGAGCACACTGCAGTAGAGCACCCATTTGACCATTGTAGCTCGCTGGCTTAAGGCGGGTGATAACAGCTGCTCCGCTGACTTTGTGCTCTTTCTAGGCGGAAATTGGACCTTTTCCCAAATGTAGCTAAAGACTTGTGAGCAATGCCACTGGACATCCACAAATTAACAATAAAGCACTTTGGCAATCTAGTGGTTTAATATATTTAAGGATAAGAATGAGTCAATGAAGAAGTTAATATGAATGCAATATAAATCCAGTAGAAGTTATTAGATGATAAATGTAATGAAAGTTGTAATGATGAAAGGCCATGTACCTGAAATGATGGGCTGGATTTTGAAAACAGTTTGTCTCTCCACAGTTGCTGCCGGACCTGCTATTTCCAGCATTTTCTGTTTTTAATTCAGATCTCAAGCAATATTTTGCTTTTGTGTTGTAATAACAATTACTTTGCTTATGAAACATAAGCCTACTACTACTTATATTATATACTAAGAACATTTAATAATTGGTTTTAACAAAGTTCATCATACTGTATTAGCCTTGGCAACTCCATTGCATCTGGAATTTTACAGTTGTGTGAAAAGTACACTGCACCGTTACATCCACCTAAATAGGAGAGGGTCAAATCCTTATCAGCCCAAATTATTTCCAGTTAAAGGTGCAACTGATCATTTTACTTTCTAAGTCTTCTGATATGGTCTGTCTGATTAGGATGTCTTTACTTGCATTTTGCTAACTAACGTGCGTTTTCGTGTCTATAGCGTGAAAAAAATTGTTAACTCTTCTGACCTTTGGCTGTTTGTTCTATTGCAGGAAGCACCAACTCTAACATTTGTCTGATTCCATTTCAATATGTACATCATCAGAAACTGCTCTGCAGTGGCCTTCACAGACATTTTTCTGAAAATAATTTGTTAGGTGTTGCAAAATGAATCTGATAATGCTTGGTGCTTTGAGCTACGGCAGTTATTTAAGTCTTGTAACAGCATGCTTCCACACACCAATGGGCGAGCTCTTAATTAGAGGTGAATTTGATGCCTGGATCTTATCCCAAATAGTCAATTGGAGCTGCACTCAAAAATTATGCTGCGTCAGTCTTCATTATGTTGGGTGAATGCAATTCACACTCCATCCTACTTTTACTTTGGATTAGAAAATCTAGATTTATGTGAAAATGTATTTTTGAAAGTTGGAAAGACCTTATTCAGAATTGATTTATACTTTTACACTTTTTGAGGTTACTGTACCCTCTATATTTTCTCACAATTTTGAAAGAAAACCACCTGCTTCAGACCTTTGTCCAAAGCATCACCCAGTTTGATTCCATTTTTGTTTAACTTTTAATTTTTCCTTCCTTAAAATGTGCTTTTACATTGTACTGATTTTTTGTCTTTCATTTAACTACTTTCTTTGTGGTTTCACTTCCAGTTTTTCTTCACATGTGTCTATGTATGTTTTAGCAATGGGAGTCTTGTTGGTTTGATTGCTACTGTATTCCTAGTATTAAATAACATCTTTGAATGGGACATGAGAGTATTCATCTGGGATGAATGTTTTGCCCTTACGCCTTCTCTTGAAGTTGAAGTGCTTTGTATTTCCTGGAGCTGACGTTGGCTTTTGTTCACTCAGCAGTGTGGTCCCCCCTCAGAGCATCTGTCACTTCAATGTGTGTATCAGAAGATGAATGATTCCCAAGTGAGTTGTTGCTTCAAGCAAATGGTGGAAATATAAATGACAAGGAGTTGGTAGTGTGTGTACATGTGTGAACAAGAAGCAAACTAAAATCAAGAGTTAAAACTCACAGTGAAGCTGTTAAGTGCTGATAAAATGGTGCTTGTGCAAAATGAAGGAAATTTGCAAAAGCTGACTGGAGCTACATTAAGGGTAAAGAGAGTAACTGTGTATTTGAAATCTGAGGTTGCAAGGCATTGTTGATGGGGGGGGGATGGGTGCTGGAAGAAAAGTCAATAAAAGATGTTGGATGTGAAAAATAAACTGTTACCAATGCATTGTTCAAAGTATTACCAAGTTGGGGCTTGCATATCATAATTCACACATTTGTAGTGATATCTTATCAGCAGAAACACAGGCCGGAATTTTATGCCGCCCCAGCGCCCCAGTGGCGTGGGGGCGGCATAAAATTGAGCAGCAGGCTCCGTGAAGCCTAACCGCCTCGATTCCACCTCCGACCAAGTTTACGGAGGTCTGGCAGGGGGGTGGGGGGTGAGAAGCGGCCCGCCCGCCCGAGGCCAATCAGACCATAAAGTGGCCCCTTAACGGCCACTTAAGGGCCCTCGCCCGCCTCCACGGATATTTTACCCGTGGCAAGCGGGTGTGCCGGGAACGTGAAAGGTCACCCAGCTGTAGCTGCCGGCCTTTCTGCACCCCGGGGTGGGGGGGCCTGGCAATCGGGCACAGGGTGCCCGATTGAGGGCCGCCCCTGCCTCCCAACCCAACCCCGGGATCTAAGACGCCCCCCTCCCCCCAAACGACTACCCTAGCCTCACCAGGGCACGACCGATTCCCCTGGTGAGGCTGCCCAAACTTACCTTCAGTACCGGTTCCTTGGTATCCTCCTCGGTCGGCTGGACTGCAGTCCTAGCAGTGGCCACGGCTCCCGGTGGCGTTGCTGAGACTAAGAGCTGCTGGCCCGCTGATTGGCCGGCAGCTCGCTGAGGCGGGACCTTCTCCCTCAAGTGGGTGAAAGTCCCGCTACGTGCCAATTAAAGCCTATGGACCCGTAAAATGCGGGACGGATCCCCAGGCTGGGCGGAAGCGGGTTCGGCACCGACATTTTCGTTGGAGTCCGGCTCCCGTCCACCCACTGTAAAATTCCAGCCACTGATTAACTTAATGATATATTTCTTATATCTGGATACTCTGTACTTTTCTGTATTTATTGGTTGATGTGCCACACTTGGGCTATGATATCATCACCTTTTAATTTTATTTAATTGCATATGGGGTACAATCTGTTCATTTCTCTTGGAAATCTGGTAGTCAATTAAAAGTTTAAAATAATGAAAATATAATCCAATATTCTAAGTTTATCAGGTTACGTTGCATAAATTAATGACAAATGATAATGCTTTCTCTTTTATTAATGAAAATTGGAAGAAAATGCAAGTTCTTATCGCTATTCTACCCATGCCATAAGAACATGAAAAATAGAGCTGAAGTAGACCATACCCGCCCTTCAATACGATCATGGTTGATCCCTCAACTCTACTTTCCTGCCCACACCCCATATCCCTTGATTCCCTGAGAGACCAAAAATCTGTCTATCACAGCCTTAAATATACTCAACGGTGGAGAATCCACAACCCTCTAAGCTAGACAGTTCCAAAGATTCACAACCCTTTGAGAGAAGAAATTTCTCCTCCTCTTAGTCCGAAATGATCGATCCCTTATCCTGAGACCGTGACCCCATGTTTTAGATTTCCCAGCCAGGAAAAACAACCTCTCTGTGAAGCCTCTTCAGAATCTTGTAGGTTTCAATAAGATTACCTGTCATTCTTCTAAACTTCAGAGTATAGGCCCAATTTACTCAGCCTCTCATCGCTGGGAACCAATTTAGTGACCCTTCGTTGTACCACCTCCAATGCAAGTATATCCTTCCTTAAGTATGGAGACCAAAACTGCCATGGTACTCCAGGTGTGGTCTCACCAAAGCTGCATACAAATGTAGCAAGACTTCCTCATTATAGTACTCCAATCCCCTTGCAATATAAAGGCCAACATGATATTTGTTTTCCTAATTGCTTGTTGTACCTGCATGCTAACTTTCTGTGTTCCTTGTAAGAGTACACCCAAGTCTCTCTCATCATTAGCGTTTAGAAATTTCACGCCTTTTAAAAAATATTCTGCTTTTCTATTCTTACAACCAAAGTGAATAACTTCACACTTCCTCACACGATACTCCATTGCCACCTTGTTGCTCACTCACTTGACCTGTCTGTATCTCTCTACCGTGGAATCTCCCTGCTCAGCATAGTGGGGAAAATCTTCGCTTGAGTCGCTTTAAACAGGCTCCAGAAGCTGGCCAAGCGTGTCTACCCTGAGACACAGTGTGGCTTTCGAGCAGAGAGATCGACCATTGACATGCTGTTCTCCCTTCGTCAGCTACAGGAGAAATGCCGCGAACAATAGATTCCCCTCTACATTGCTTTCATTGATCTCACCAAAGCCTTTGACCTCGTCAGCAGATGTGGTCTCTTCAGACTACTAGAAAAGATCGGATGTCCACCAAAGCTACTAAGTATCATCACCTCATTCCATGACAATATGAAAGGCACAATTCAGCATAGTGGTGCCTCATCAGACCCCTTTCCTATCCTGAGTGGCGTGAAACAGGGCTGTGTTCTCGCACCTACACTGTTTGGGATTTTCTTCTCCCTGCTGCTCTCATATGCGTTCAAGTCTTCAGATGAAGGAATTTTCCTCCACGCAAGATCAGGTGGCAGGTTGTTCAACCTTGCCCGTCTAAAAGCGAAGACCAAAGTACGGAAAGTCCTCATCAGGGAACTCCTCTTTGCTGACGATGCTGCTTTAACATCTCACACTGAAGAGTGTCTGCAGAATCTCATCGACAGGTTTGCGGCTGCCTGCAACGAATTTGGCCTAACCATCAGCCTCAAGAAAACGAACATCATGGGACAGGACGTCAGAAATGCTCCATCCATCAATATCGGTGACCATGCTCTGGAAGTGGTTCAAGAGTTCACCTACCTAGGCTCAACTATCACCAGTAACCTGTCTCTCGATGCAGAAATCAACAAGCGCATGGGAAAGGCTTGCACTGCTATGTCCAGACTGGCCAAGAGAGTGTGGGAAAATGGCGCACTGATACGGAACACAAACGTCCGCGTGTATCAAGCCTGTGTCCTCAGTACCTTGCTCTACGGCAGCGAGGCCTGGACAACGTATGTCAGCCAAGAGCGACGTCTCAATTCATTCCATCTTCGCTGCCTCCGGAGAATCCTTGGCATCAGGTGGCAGGACCGTATCTCCAACACAGAAGTCCTCGAGGCGGCCAACATCCCCAGCTTATAAACCCTACTGAGTCAGCAGCGGCGCTTGAGATGGCTTGGCCATGTGAGCCACATGGACGATTGCAGGGTCCCCAAGGACACATTGTACAGCGAGCTCGCCACTGGTATCAGACCTACTGGCCATCCATGTCTCTGCTTTAAAGACGTCTGCAAACGCGACATGAAGTCCTGTGATATTGATCACAAGTCGTGGGAGTCAGTTGCCAGCGATCGCCAGAGCTGGCGGGCAGCCATAAAGGTGGGGCTAAAGTGTGGCGTGTCGAAGAGACTTAGCAGTTGGCAGGAAAAAAGACAGAAGCGCAAGGGGAGAGCCAACTGCGAAACAGCCCTGACAACCAATTTTATCTGCAGCACCTGTGGAAGAGTCTGTCACTCTAGTATTGGCCTTTATAGCCACTGCAGGCGCTGCTCCACAAACCACTGACCACCTCCAGGCGCATACCCATTGTCTCCCGAGACAAGGAGGCCAAAGAAGAAGATCTCTTTGCAACCTCTGTGTCCACTTCACAACTTAAATTCCCACCTAACTTTGTATTGTCAACAAACTCCGATACAATACTCTTGCTTTCGTCATCGAAGTCAATCATATAGATTGTAAATAACTGAGGCCCCAGCACTGATCCTTTTGGCACTCCATTGGTTACAGCCTGCTAACTTGAAAATGCCCCGCTTATTGCTACTCTCTGCTTCCTGTCCGTTAACCAATCCTCCAACCGTGCTAATATATTACCCCCAACTCCACGAGCCAATAAATATGTCAAACATGATTTCCCTTTCATAAAACCATGTTGACTTTGTCTGATCCTGCTATGATTTTCTCAGTGCATTGTTAAGACTTCCTTAATAATAGATTCCAGCATTTTCCCTGATCATTACTGATCATCATTCCGACTATGATAGTTGAAAACAATGTGTAAATTCATTCTTTAAAATCTAAAGGGAAGTCCTGTTTGACAAATTTATTAGATTTTTTGAGGATATAACTAGTAGCGTTGATAATGGGGAACCAGGAGATGCAGTATACCTGGATTTCCAAAAGGCATGCGATAAGGTGCCAAACAAAAGGTTAATAGGCACGATAAGGACTCATGGAGTTGGGGGTAATATATTAGCATGGATTGAGGAATGGCTAATGGACAGGAAACAAAGAGTGTGCATAAATGGGGCATTTTCAAGTTGGCAGGCAGTGAATAGTGGAGTGCTGCAAGGTTCAGTGCTGGGGCTTCAGCTATTTACAATCTATGTTAGTGACTTAGATGAAGAGACAGACAGTAATGTGTCTAAGTTTGCTGATGATACAACGGTAGGTGGAAAGGTAAGTTGTGATGAGAACACTGAGAGGCTGCAAAGAGATATAGACAGATTAAGTGAGTGGGAAACAAGATGGCAGATGGAGTATAATGTAGGAAAGTGTGAAGTTATTCACTTTGGTTGTAAGAATAGAAAAGCAGAATATTTTTAAGAGGTGTGAAACTTCTAAATGTTGATGTTCAGAGAGACTTGGCTGTACTTGTACAAGGAACACAGAAAGTTAGCATGCAGGTACAACAAGCAATTAGGAAGGCAAATGGCATGTTGGCCCTTTACTGCAAGGGGGTTGGAGTACAGGAATAAAGAAGTCTTGCTACAATTGTTTTGGTGCGACCACATCTGGAGTACTGTGTGCAGTTTTGGTCTCCTTTTTTAAGAATGGATATAATTGTATTGGAGGCGGTACACTAAATTTGTCCCTGGGATGAGGGGGTTGACCTATGATGAGAGGCTGAGTATATTGGGCCTGCAATCTCTGGAGATAAGAAGAATGAGAGGCCATCCCATTGAAACATATAAGATTCTGAAGGGGCTGGATGGAGTAGACATGGAGAGATTGTTTTGCTGGTTTAGGAATCTAAAACACAGGGGCACAGTCTCAGGATAAGGGGCCAATCATTTAGGACTGAGATGAGGAGAAATTACTTCACTCAAAGGGTTGTGAATTTTTGGAATTCTCTACCCCAGAGGGTTGTTGATGCTCCATCGTTGAATATATTTAGGGTTGCGATAGACAGATTTTTTGTGTCTCAGGATATCAAGAGAATGGCAAGTGAGCAGGAAAGTGAGGAAAGTGGAGTTGAAGCCGAAGATCAGCCATGATCGTATTGAATGGCAGAGCAGGCTATTTCTTGTGTTCTTGTGTTAAACTGTTGTAACTGGTAAATGTGTGTGTTTCTCCTGCTTAATGTTGACTTTTTAAATAAATGTGACAAAAGTTTATGCTTGAAAGGGTCACATTTTACCATTTCACTGGTTAGTTCTGATTGTGCAAATAATCTTGGAATGTAGATATTTTGGGTATTTATATGCTGACCATTTATTTCCCAATTTACTGGTGAGAGTGAATTACACCCATTTTCAGTCACAAAGTGCTGTACAGTTGTGAAATGCGACTATTTAAATGAAGAAAATAAAGATAGCCATGCAAGCATAAATCTGAAGAAGTCTATCTAAACCAAAATATATATTTGTAAGTTAATCACACTTTATATAGATCAATGGAGACCCTAGGAGTGATTGAGAAGGCTATAATCTAATCAGATGAGACGAGAAAGCAACAAGAGTGATTTCCAAGCATCATTTTGTCTTAGATTAGATTAGTCATAGAGTCATACACACCACAGAAGGTTGCCATTCGGCCCATCGAGTCCATGCCAGCTCTTCACGGAGCTATGCAGTCAGTCCCACACCCTGTCTAGATCTCCGTAGCCCTGCAAGTCTATTTCTCTCAGCTGACCATCCAACTTCCTCTTGAAGTCAGTGATTGTCTCTGCTTCCACCGCCCTTGTGGGCAGCGAGTTCCAGGTCATTGCCACCCGATGACACCTATTTAAAAAAATTTCCAGCAAGTTTTCTCGTCTCTTCCTCTTCCTCTTCCTGATCGTACTTCCTCTTTTATTCATAGGCTTTGGAAGGAAATCTAAGTTATTTATGCTGGAGCTTAACGTTCAATTAGCAGTTTAAACAAAAATGGTTGGAGAGTTAACGGTCAATTATGTGACAGCTGAATGAGGGGGGAGAGGAGGCTACACCTGTTGATAGGGTAGTTCAAAAAGAAAAAGAGAGGATCGTGTTAGGAGTGATGGGTAGTAGGAATGGGAGGGGGAAGTTGAGAAAGTGATGGTTTGGGAACATGATGCGAGTGAGGGGAAGGGGATAGGAAGGGAGTTGCTGAAGGTGACATATTTCTTACAGCCTTTGTCAACAATGCAATCTGCAGCCATTGGTGTCTCCTTTTCCTGCTGACCATGTCATGCCACCTCCTACCTGAAAGGAAAGAATAAAAAGACAGAAGGAAAGGGGGATAGAGGAAGAAGCAAAAATAAGAGTTAGGGAATCAAATGGAAAAGGTCACAGAGAACTACAACATGAAGGGAACAGACAAGAAACAGAGGGACCATAACAGAGGGCGGCGCAGTGACCCGGGTTCAGTTCTGGGTAGTGCCTGTGCAGAGTTTGCAAGTTCTCCCTGTGACCGCGTGGGTGCTCCGGTTTCCTCCCACAGCCAAAGACTTGCAGGTTGATAGGTAAATTGGCCATTGTAAATTGCCCCTAGTGTAGGTAGGTGGTAGGGAATATGGGGTTAATGTAGGATTAGTATAAATGGGTGGTTGTTGGTTGGCACAGACTCGGTGGGCCAAAGGGCCTGTTTCAGTGCTGTATCTCTAAATAAAATAAAAATAAATAAATAATTACCTGAGTATTTGTGTGCAGTGCCAAAAAGAATTGCTGTAAAATTCAGCTTCTTAGCACCTGTACATTGTGGTGCTACGGGTGAGTTTTGGGTCCAAAATAGTGTCCTTGGCACAGTTCTAGTGCTGGCTGTGACGGACACCATTTTGGTATGGTAAGGGTGTTAGTTCGGGCACAGGGAACCTGTTGTTACGACCAGGTGAGAAAGGGGTCTAGGGATTCCCTCACCTCCTTTGCCTGGTCTGACCGTAACAGTGTTTAATTTTTAAAACACTGTGTTTTTAGCTTCCCCTAGGTGAATCCTTGTTCACTGCTCTCCAATTGTAAGGAAAATAAATCAACCAGACAGGTTTTCTTAGATTTAAACAAGAAAGGTGGCAGTTTATTCACCTCAAAGTCTTAATTCGATTAACAACTACGAATACGTGACGCGACCACACGATAAACACACGCAGATAGAGATAGAAAAGTGAAAGAATAAAGGGTGAAAGTTTGAATCAATTGCTGGGGTTTACTTACTGTCCTTTGCACTTATATCTTGCCGTTTTGTTGGGGCCCAATGCACGCTTTCAAACTTGTTTTGATGTAGGAATCTTCTCTCTTGAGGTTTAAGTGACTTCAGTGGATCTGGAAATTCATGAGAGAGAGAGAGAGAGCCAGCCAGGAGAGAGGCAGTCTTCTTCCAAGTTCAGTTGCAATCTGACAAACTGTGCTGTGAGCAGTTCAAACAAAACCTGGGCCAGCTGATTAGTCATGTGACTAGCAGTTTTAACAAATATCTGTGTTTGTATATTCTCCATCTAAGCAGACACTCTGGAATGCTGGCTTTCTTACACATTCAGTGTCAGGTGATCAAATTCCATTTGGGTTAATAGGATCAGGGAGCCGTTGTATAGTCTCCAAGCACTGTCTCTTAGGATGCAAATGTTTTCCAGTCACTGCTGATCTCTTTAAACAAGTAATTTCTTCCTTCCAGCGACAGTTTAAAATTAATGTTCATATGACTAAATTAATATGCCTCATTCTTGGCAGGTGGGATCTTCATGACACAGTGCTGGGAGTATGCAGAGTAGGCAGATCATGACATCATTCAGCATATAACACTGATTTGATACCTGAGGTGCCATTTTCAAGCTCACTGCTCCAGCTAGTGCTCCCTCTTAACCTTGTACAGTTGAACATGCGTTCAGCAGCAGGAAGGCCCCTCTAAAGACACTATATAAAACAACATCAACTGCTTTCAGGTTAGTTGCTGATTGATTTCTGCTGGCTCTTGCTGAACTTGTAGAAGTGTTTGGTGGATTGTGCTACTATTTAAAGTTGCTGAATTCTACAGGAGTGGTGTGGCACAGGGTGAAGGCCTAGGTTCTGACTTCAAGGATTCTGCTCAGAGTGCTTGCTTCCAAACATGGGTGCAGTAGTTTGTATCCCCCTTGACCTGCAGCGAGACCAGAGAATGAGCAATGGCGACACAGAGGAGCACAAGCTGCTTGAAGAGGGAGGAGGAGGTGGAGGAGAAAAGCTCTCAGCAGGAGGCCATATTTTCCCAGGGTCTTCAGGGAGCACTTCTCCAAACTCAATCTCAGTGAGGAACAGTGTGTCACCGCTTCACTAAGGAGGTCCTCATTGAAACCTGCCTCCTGTTGAAGTCACAATTGCAGCCTCAGAGCAGGGCAAGGATGACATTGCCAGTGGCTGTGAAGGTGACCATGGCCATGAAATTTTATGCGTTGGGCTCCTTCCAGGCTGGAACAGGCGATATTTGCAACATCTCCCAGTTCACCATTGTGGTGTAAGGGAGGTCGCTGAGCTGAATACATTCCATTCCCTTTTGCCAGAGAGAAGCAGATGGAGCAAGTAAGCAGCTTCACCAAGATATTCAGCTTTCCCATGGAGCAGGATGTCATTGACTGCACACGGCACTTTGCGGGCACCGCGAGAACATTCAGAGATGTACAGCAACTAAAAAAGATTTCATTCCTTCATCATCCAGCTGGTGTGTGACCATACTCAGCATATCATGCAGGTCAATGCTTAATGAAGCAGTCAGTATGCCTTCGCTTTACGGCAGTCCACCATCTGCATTTGAGCCACCATGGCAAACCTAAGGGTGTCTACTGGGCTAGGTCTATCTGCTGACCAACTGGCTCATGACCGTGGTTCGCAGCCTATGCATATGTGGGTAGCATGCACATAACAACAACCATGCTGTCATACAAAATGTGATGGAGCAGGCCATTGGGGTGCTGAATCAACGATTCCGCTGCCTGATGGCTGTGGAGGAGCCCTGCAGTACTTGGCAGAGCAGGTGTGAAGATTTGTTATGGACTGCCGCATGGTGCCCATCCTCGGCATCATGAGGGACAGCCCTTCCAACCAGCTATACAGCGAGCAGGCAAGCAACACATCACTTTTCTCGTTGGGCTGTCCATGAATGACTCATCTGTGGTACAAGTGAAGGTAACCCCAGTTCCCCATTCGACAAGTTGCGCACCTTCCCTTCCTTCTGTTACTGGCAATCACAGCGTCCTTTTGGCCACAATACTGAAATAAAAACCACCACCAAACAAGCATTCCAAACCAAACTTTAAGTGGCGCAGTGGTTAGCACCGCAGCCTCACAGCTCCATCGACCCGGGTTCAATTCTGGGTACTGCCTGTGTGGAGTTTGCAAGTTCTCCCTGTGTCTGCGTGGGTTTCCTCCGGGTGCTCCGGTTTCCTCCCACATGCCAAAGACTTGCACGTTGATAGGTAAATTGGCCATTATAAATTGCCCCTAGTATAGGTAGGTGGTAGAGAAATATAGGGACAGGTGGGGATGTGGTAGGAATATGGAATTAGTGTAGGATTGTGGGTGGTTGATGGTCGGCACAGACTCGGTGGGCCGAAGGGCCTGTTTCAGTGCTGTATCTCTAAATAAATAAATAAATTAAAAAAAACATCCAATATTACATATCAAAGTCAACCTGTGACCCTTGTGCATTCTCTTGGTGCATGTCTTGCATGGCTGCTGGAAGGCTGCTGATTTTCAGTGGACGAAATTGCAGATGGCCTTGGAGGATGACATCAAGCAGCAATGAGCTTAGAATGCCTGGCTTCGTACTGCACCACCTCAACAATGGTGATAGCAGTCTGGGCTGGCTGGTTGCCAGACAACACAAGCAATAGGAGGATAAATGCTGTCCTTCTGAGGGAGGACAGCAAGCTCGTGTTCATTAGGGCCATTGCCTCTCCCAGGGGCAGTGCCTCAGGAATCCTAGCATTACGTTGCAGGACAGGACGCTGGACTGCTGTGAAACCCTGCAAGCCCCTTTGCAGACTGGTATCCGCAGCAATGACATCAGTAGTCTGAGCTTGGTGGCAGCAAGCTGACCTTGCAGGACTTCACACAGAACTTCCACTGCAGCACCCAGACATTGGGTGGCTTCTGCTTGTGCTGCAGTGGAATCTGAAACATCAGCTATCAGACACTGCATCATGGCTGGGTCTCCAAGTGTTCTCATGGAGTTGGCTACCACCTCCTTGCTGGAAAGGATGGGCTCCAAGCTCTGTGCAAAGCCCTGTGCAAGTTGCTGCCAGACTCCTCCATGCTCCTTGACATTGACTGCAGGTTTTTTGGCAGGACTGCCAATGCACCAAGCATTTCATTGTGCATACCCATCAGTCTTTTTTCTGTAGGCGTCCCCATTGAAGTCCTTAACTGAATCCTCCGCAGCAGTACTCGAGTGTGACCTGGCCCTGCGGCAAGCTGATCGCTGTGCTACCTTAACCCCCTATTCTGGTTGCAGGTCACTTGCGCCCAATGTCTCACCACATGCAGGTCTTGCCTCTAAGCTACCTTCTAATATATGCGCAGTGTCAGTATCATAAGAACATAAGAAATAGGAGCAGGAGTAGGCCATTTGGCCCCTCGAGCCTGCTCCGCCATTCAGTGAGATCATGGCTGATCTGATTGTAGCCTCAACTCCACTTTCCTGCCTGCCCCCCATAACCCTTGACTCCCTTATAGATCAAAATCTCTCTCACTCAGCTTTGAATATATTCAATTCCCCAACGTCCACTGCTCTCTGGGGGAAAGAATTCCAAAGATTAACGACCCTCTGAGAGAAGAAATTCCTCCTCATCTCCATCTTAAATGGAAGACCCCTTAATTTGAAACTCTGCCCCCTATTTATAGATTCCTCCATGAGGGGAAACATCCTCTCAGCATCCACCCTGTCAAGGCCCCTCAGAATCTTACATGTTTCCATAAGATCACCTCTCATTCTTCTAAACTCCAATGAGTATAGGTCCAACCAGCTTAACCTTTCGTCATAAGACAATCCCTTAGTCCCAGTAATCAGCCTAGTGAACCTTCCCTGAACTGAATAAGGAGACCAAGACTGTACACAGTACTCGAGGTGTGGTCTCACCAATGCCCTGTACCCTTGTAGCAAGACTTCTCCATTTCCCTTGCAATAAAGGCAACATTCCATTTACCTTTCTAATTAATTGCTGGACCTGCATGCCAAGTTTTCTGATTCTTGTACGAGGACACCCAGATCCCTTTGTACTGCAGCATTCTGCAGTCTCTTTCTATTTAAGTAATATTCTGTTTTACTATTCTTCCCAACCTCACATTTTCCCGCATTATACTCCATCTGCCAAATTTTTGCCCACTCACTTAATCTACTTTGCCAACACTTTGTGTCCACCTCACAACTTGCTTTCCGACCTATCTTTGTATCGTCAGCAAATTTGGCTGCGGTACACTCAGTCTCTTCATCCAATTCATTAATATAGATTGTAAATAGTTGAGACCCAGCACTGATCCCTGTGGCACTCCACTAGTTACGGTTTTCCAACTTGAAAATGCTCCATTTATCCTGACACACTCTTTCCTGTTTGTGAGCCAATCCATGCTAATATATTACCCCACAACATCATAAGTTCTTGTGTAGTAACCTTTTATGTGGCACCTTTTTGAATGCCTTTTGGAAATACACTACATCTACTGGTTCCCCTTTATCTACTCTGCTTGTTATATCCTCAAAGAACTTTAAATAAATTTGTCAAATATCTTTTCCCTTTCATAAAAACTGGGTTGACACTGCCTGATTGCATGATGATTTTCTAAATGACCTGCTACTACTTCCTTAATAATAAATTCTAGCATTTTCCCAATGACAGAGGTTAGGCTAACTGCGCTTGACCGTGAAGCTCCACGACGAGAGCAACAGCAGCCGGCCATGCCAAGAAGGGTTCACCTGTGCCAGAGAGTGTACCGGACTTGGATCAGCAACCTCCAAATGTCTGAGCACCACTGTCAGCGAGGACTATGGCTCTCCAGGGAGGTCATCAGCAACCTATGTGCCCTGCTGCGGGATGAGTTATGATCTATGGGATTTGCATGTCACCCTATGCCAGTGGCCCTGAAAATCACCGTAGCACTAAATATCTAAGCATCTGGATCTTTCTAGGGATCCACCCACATATGTGGGGTCTCTCAGGTAGCAGCCCACTGCTGTATCAAGGAGGTCAACTGTCCAAGATGGCCGGCAACTATGTGCGCCACTGGACCGACCCTGACAGTCAGGCTGTGAGGGTCATCGGGTTCAGGGCCATTGCTGGATTACCCCAGGTGGTAGGTTGCATGCATGTGGCAGTCAAGGCTCTCATGGACCAGCCAGCTGCCTTCATCAACAGAAAGGACTTCCATTCAATCAACATTCAACTGGTCTGTGACCACTGAAAGCATTTCCTGCAGGTTTGTGCCCGCTTCCTGGGAAGCAGCGTCAACGCCTACATAGTTCGACAGTCCTGGGTTCAAAGATTTACAAGCCCCCGCTTGCCTTCAGGGCTGGATTCTCGGGAACAAGGGCTACCCATTGAAGACATGGCTGCTGACACCTGTGAGGAACCCTTGCACTGCAGCACAAGAGAAGTACAACAATTGCCACGGCTCCACTCGAGCGACCATTGAGCAGGCCATTGGGCTGCTGAAGGTCAGACTCCTCTGCCTCGATCGATCTGGTGGATCCCTGCAGTATGCCCCAGCTGGGGTCTCATGTATCGTAGTGATCTGTTGTGTTCTGCACAATCTAACACTGCAGAGGGGGGAGGCCTTGCATGACAATGAGATGTCTGAGCGACATTCCTCCACCAATGAGGAGGACACGGAGGAGGGAGAGGAGCAAGCAGCACTGGATGGTGAAGACGTCGTGCCTGAGGCCAGGAAGATTGAGCGACATGCCAAGGAGGCAAGAGACAGTCTCATAATCACCCGCTTCCAGCCACCCTGATGTCCACTCAGAGAACCCAATAAAGACTCAACTTAATGCATGTAGTCTGCCGCCTCCTTTCCATTTGTGTTCCCTGACATGACCAGTTGCAATCTGTGTGCGTGCCCATGGGAGAACATATGTTATTGAGGTTTGTGGTCACATTGGCATTCCACTAAGGGGGGAAGGGGGAAGTCAGAAGCTCACAATTAAGGCATAATCGAAAATGGCTTTCAGCCAATGATTATTAATGATTTACACAAAAGAACTTTTAATTAATCAATATATTACATATTTCGGACACCCGGCAATCCCCAAGTGTGGCTAAATGCTCGTCTTAATATGTTTGCGGGTGCTCCTACACGGTGTGATCCCTGTGACAGCAGCTGGGCTGGAGGCAGGCTGCTGATCAGGCTGCTCCTTGGCTTGTGATGACTTTGGCGGCCGTCCTCTGGGTGCCTGAGGCCTGGATTCTTGATAAGCAAGGGGATGGAAGGTTATCGAGGGTCGGTGGAAATGTGCAGTAATCAGTTTAGCCATGAACTTACTGAATGGTGGAGCAGGCTCCAAGGGTTAAGTGGCCTACTCCTGCTCCTAATTCATATGTTAGTATGGATGTTTGTAATTCAGCTCACCATGTGCAGACCTGCCTTCGTGCTACCATCTAAGGTACGCACAGTGCCGGTATCTGAGCTGGTGGCTGTGAGCATCCATGCAAATGACAACGCTTCTTTCTCAGAGGTGTGCCTTTTTCTGGGTGTGCTGCAGTTCATGTGTTGCAGGTACACCCACAGTGCTGTTAGGAAGGGAGTTCCAGGATTTGACCCAGCAACAGTGAACGAATGGTGATATATTTCCAAGTCAGGATGGTGTGTGGCTTCGAGGGGATCTTGCAGGTGGTGGTGTTCCCATATGCCTGCTGCCCTTGTCCTTCTAGGTGGTAGAGGTCGCAGGTTTGGAAGATGCTGTCGAAGGAGGTTCGGTGAGTTGCTGCAGTGCATCTTGTAGATGGTACACACTGCTGCCACTGTGTGTCGGTGGTGGAGGGAGTGAATGTTTAAGGTTGTGGATGGGGTGCTGATCAAGCGGGCTGCTTTGTCCTGAATGGTGTCTAGTTGCTTGAGTGTTGTTGGAGCTGCACCCATCCAGGCAAGTGGGAGAGCATTGCATCACATTTCTGACTTGTACCTTGTAGATGGTGGACAGGCTTTGGGGAGTCAGGAGGTGAGTTACTCACTGCAGAATTCCCAGCCTCTGACCTGCTCTTGTAGCCATGGTATTTATATGGCTGGTCCAGTTCAGTTTCTGGTCAATGGTAGCCCCCAGGATGTAGATAGTGGTGGATTCAATGACGGTAATGTGCTGAATGTCAAGGGGAGATGGTTTAATTCTCTGTTGCTGGCGATGGTCTTTGCCTGGCACTTGTGTGGCGTGAATGTTACTTGCCACTTGTCAGCCCAAGCCTGGATGTTGTCCAGGTCTTTCTACATGCAGGAACTCACTGCTTCAGTATCTGAGGAGTTGGGGGATAAAGTGGAGTAGTGGTAATGTTACTGAACTATTAACCCAGAGGCCTTGGCTAATGATCTGGGGACATGGGTTCAAACAGCAGATGTTGAAATTTGAATTCAGTTAATAAATCTGGAATTTAAAAAGAAAGAAACTGGTCTAATCGTGACCATAAAGCCATTGTTGATTGTTGTAAAAACCCATCTGGTTCACCAGTGTCCTTTAGGGAAGGGAATTGCTGTCCTTACCCGGTCTGGCCTACATGTGACTCTAGACCCACAGCAATGTGGTCGACTCTTAACTGCTCTCTGAAATGGCCTAGCAAACCACTCAGTTCAAGGGAAAATAAGGGTGGGCAACAACCGCTGGCCTTGCCAGCTATGCCCGCATCCCATGAAAGAATAAAAAAAAGGTACTAAGCGCTGTGCAATCAATAGCAAACATCCCCACTTCTGACCTTCGAATGGAGGGAAGGTTATTGATGAAGCAGCTGAAGATGGTTGGGCCTAGGACACTACCATGTGCATTGGGAGGGATAGGGTGAGGGAAGGTGGTTGTGGGGGTAGGAGGACGCAGGTGGAAAACAAGAAGTGCAACGTTACACCACCTACAGCTTGTACTTCAAACCAGATTGCAGGATGAGGGTGAAGTAATATTTGAGAACGTGCATAAGGCAGGAACATACTGGCGTCTTAGATGGCTTCAGCATTGCTGGTTGCCATAGCCTCTGTTACAGCTGGGCCAATAATGCCGAGCACTGTCTCCTCAAGGGCAATGAAGGCATGGAGGTGTGCTTGTCCCCCACCGGTTCTTTGCTGCTCCCTCCTTTAATGTGTCACCTTGTCCTGCAAGAGAGAGGAAGACTGTCAGTGAGTGTATTGCAAGATTTTTGGGTGATGTGCCTGTCATAGCTGAATAGCTGGCAGGATATCGAAGCTGCGAGATGTGGGTGCGAGGCTTGTAGCAGTGCTAAGTGTGTGAGGGTGAGGTGGAGCACATTAATGTTAGGCCTGAGTCCTGCTTGCTAGAGATCGTTGATGGGTGAGTTGTAGGGGTATGGTGCATTGAGCAATATGTGAAGTTGGTGGTGGTGCGCTTGGGGCATTTTATGTTGCATTCACTGTCTTTGACCACTCATGTGAGGTCATTGAACATTTTTTGGGACTGTATCCAGGTCCTAGCATTGACCCAATGGCCATCTGCTCTCACTGCCTTGATCGTGTATGTCTGAAGTGCCTCCTGCGAAAATATGACCTCTCTCCTCCTTTCCACTTCCTGCAATAATGCCTCTAATGTTGCATCTGAGAACCCGGGAGCCCTCTCTCTGGCCTGCTGCTCCATTTCTGTGGTTTCTTGCTGCTCAGAATGTCTTTCCCAGCTACTTCCACCACCTGCTGCATCCAGAATACACCTCCCCTTTAAGAGGTAAAGCTGGCTTTAAGAAGTGGAGACAAGCTTTAAGTGGTGCTGGCCTTGCACGAACCTTGGCCCCTTGCTGAGTTTGCAGCCACTTAGTAACGCGTTTAGCGCTGGGTTGCATGCCAAAATCGTGATGAGCAGGCAGCGTGAAGTTTGCATGCTGGCTGCATCACTTCAATTGGGTGAGGGCTAATCACACATCACGCTCCCTGTGCCTGCTAATTGTCCCCCTCCAATTTTTAAGCCTATATGTTCTTGTGCAGCGCACGTGAGTATATGTGTATACATGAACGTGCACATGTGTATGTATTCCGAGGACAGTGATTGCTGTAGAAATTTGGAATTATCTATCATTGTTGTTGAAGAAACCCATGCATTCTAGTCATTTGCCTCCCTGGTGATATTATGCTGGCCAACTTGGGCATTCAAATGTTTGTCGAGGATGATGTCAACCAGCATTCTGAAAAGGTGGTTATAGAAGGCCTCCAACTCATTGGCTTTTCCTCTAGCAACATTTTTCCTCAGGGCCTAAAGCCAATTACAATTGGGCCCATAATAATGGGTGTGTCACTGATGGACTTGAGGCTGGCTTTTTGCCTGAAGGAGTCTTGCCTGGGAAAATAAAGAATGTAGTCAGAGCCAGCCTGTTAAAACTCCTGAGATACCCAGCTCGTGGGTATTGCCCAATCTCCTGTGTGAGCTTATGATTGGAAGATTTTGTGGTAGGTTGGGTTTTTAACAAAGCTTTTGCACAATTATGACACCCCAGGAGGAAATCATGGAACCACAGGCTCCAAACGTCATTGGGGATTAGTCAGTGAGAGAAATGTGGGCTGTACCAATTGATAAATGATCGCTGGTTACCTGGATGACTCAATCACTCCTTCACAAGATGACATTCCTCAGGTTTAATTTAACAAAGGTACCTTTCACTTGATGATCACATTCATTCAATTGCTTTACACTTGTCAGTTGGGGTCAGAAGGAGGCAGATTGTTTTTCTTTCCTCTGGTCCCTGGTTAGCACATTGTTCTGTCAGTTATAGCTATTTATAACCACGTGCGCATAAGCCTGGACAGAGAAAGAACATCCACTGCACTACAAGTTTCAGAATTTGAGTATATAGTGCCTGGTTTTGGACACCAAGACCTAACTTGGGGTTGATTTCTCCACTATCTCATTTAACATATTTTGATATACCAAAACATCTGCTGGAGTTTTCCATAGTTGGCAGTAACTTGAGGGCTTCACCTGTCCTCTCCACTTTAGCATCCTGGTTGTGACTAAAAAAGTAAATTTCAGGATCTATGTGCATCTTGGGGCTCTTCCCCTTTTTTCTTGTGGGGTTTACTTTATTCTAGAAGTGCATTGATTAATGTAATTGTGCAAATTAAATATTTTGGAGAAGCGACAATGGAGAGATTTGCAAACAAGGATGAGAATGTTAAAATTGAGTTGTTACTGGAGTGGGAGGCAATGTAGCTCACCAAGCACAGGGCTGATGGGTGGTTCGAGCTAAGGATACAGGCACCATAGTTTTGGATGAGCTGAAGTTTATGTAGAGTGGAAGATGCCAGTCATATCATATTAAAGTCTACATTCTGTCCTTATTTTAATAAGCAAGCTGAATTATGTCTGCCTACGTAGCTCCATTATCCCCACCCTTAAAATGTGCTTTACCTTAAGATGACACTTAACCATGAAACCACCTCCCAACCCCACATGTGCAAAAGCATGGGAGATGGATTAATATATCTATAATACAGTATAATTCTTATGTCCATTGCGTGCTGCATTTGAAACCTGCTATGTAAAAAAAATTCCGAAGGGATTTCCAATGTTAAATGTCAACACTTACCTGTTACACTTAGTTTAGTTTAATTTAGAGATACAGCACTGAAACAGGCCCTTCGGCCCACCGAGTCTGTGCCGACCATCAACCACCCATTTATACTAATCCTACACTAATCCCATATTCCTACCACATCCCCACCTGTTCCTACATTTCCCTACCACCTACCTATACTAGTGGCAATTTATAATGGCCAATTTACCTACCAACCTGCAAGTCTTTTGGCTTGTGGGAGGAAACCGGAGCACCCGGAGAAAACCCACGCAGACACAGGGAGAACTTGCAAACTCCACACAGGCAGTACCCAGAATTGAACCCGGGTCGCTGGAGCTATGAGGCTGCAGTGCTAACCACTGCGCCACTGTGCCGCCCTAGATATAATAATTACCTGCTATGTCACCAGCTGGTGCTTTGTTGGGAATTCACATAGTAAATGACAACACTGACTTGTAGCAATTATTTGTCATATCACTAGATGGTGCTATATTATCTTATCCCCCAAAATCACTCAAAATGCATTGTGAAAAAATATGTATTTTTGCTCAGTAACTGAAATGGCTGTTCAAACTAAAGCTTTAAATAAAATAAAAAATTACATATTTTAGAATAACATGATTACATTTAACTATTAAACTGTCTTTTGTGCTTTTATTGAAAGTTTTTATTTGAAGGCCTGAGCCTGTCTCAAAAATGTTGGCGTGACACTTTCGTCCATGCTTCTCAGTGCCCCCAAGTGGGTTCCTGGCTGGGAGAGAACAGGAACATGATGCCTTATTTGAATAACTACCCCATCCTGTGCCCATTGCATCTGCTGACAGAGCCTTCTGCTCTGGGGATGCCACAGAAGTCCCAGGACAAACATAAATGCAAAAAGACAGATAGAAAAAAACTGGCTGCTCCATAGAGCTGGTTTCAAAAAGTCATGTTGCAACTGAGCATTGTAACCCCCACTGTTTTCTCCCGTCAGTGGTCATGCAATGCCCTGCGAGAGGCAAAAACAGCAGGTTAAAGAAACCTTAGGTTAACTAAGGGGAAACAAAACCTGGGAGGTTCCTCTGCAAGCCCTGAAGGTGATCAAAACTAGTTCTGGAGATCACAGTGACCGTGCAGTACATACCAAACAACCCGCCTGCCTTTTGTACACAGTGCTATTAGCCACAGCAAGCAACTTGCCTACCTCCTTTTTAACTGTTGCAGTAAGTGTTAGGTGGCTGGAAATCCAGTGTGATTGGTCTCTGGCTTGATTTCATGAGCTTAGCTACCAGGCAATAAGCATTCCCTCAGTTCTAATCACAGGAAGATAAGCTCCATTGTCATATATCATACAGTAGCTGATCTCCATTGACATTGCTTACAGTGAGTTGTAGTATACTTTGCTTTGCTGTTTTTAAGACAAATTAAATGGTCCTCCCTTGTGCTTCCCAGTGTGGCAGGTAAGTTTAAAAAAATACAAGTCTCTAATATAGTAAAGGTAAAAAAAGAGATTCCTAGTCTGCTAAAACATTAAATAAGGCTAGCTTTTTGTATTTGTGTTATGCCAATGTGCTTTGTTGAATGATAATTTTCTTTAATCCACTGACTGGAGAGGTGAATTTATATTTTTTTTTCCGAGACATTTTAAAAAGACCAGCTAAAAGGATGACTTTGCTGGGAGCTTAAGATGGCTACCTAATTTGCAACACTGTATCCTGCACTACAATGCTTGTGAGGAGGGAGACGAAATGTCTGCTCATGCCCCAGCAAGAACCAAGGCCAGGAAGTTTAAAGGATCCACCTGTTCTTTTTAGCAAGGGAGAAATACTGCTCACATCTATGTTTGAATGACTGTGACTGTCATGTGACAAGCCCCTCCCCATCTGTGGTTTTCAGCTTGTGTCTTTTTGCAGCAGAGAGCGGAAATGCACTGGACACGTGCAGACCCTAGTGGGCGTCGCTCTCTCTCTCCATTCCAGCCTGAAAGCTTTCAAATACTGCGTGTTGACTGACCACCTTTGCATACTCTGGCTACAATCAGAAACCCTGTTGGAGGAAATCATCCGCACCGCTGTCTCCAACAGACTCACCGAGCCAGTCATCTACCTCAAACTAAAAGCCTGAAGACCACTGAACTCAGCTAGAAGCCAGCTGAATCACCGAACCCCACAGACTGTATACCTCTTTTTTCTGTGGACTCTAACTCAACCAATCTACCTTTCCCCACTCTGTAACCTCTTTGTCCGTGAATGAAAGTTGGCGCATTGTTTATTATTTTTATTTGTTCGGTTTAGGTACAATAAAGTTAACCTCTTTGTCAACTCAAGAAAACCTGTCCGTTTGGTTCTTGTTATGATCATAGCAAGTAAGGAATCTATAACCTATTGAATTAATCAGCGCATGCACTTTAAGAAAGAATTAAACCCGTTGGGGTCAAACAAGGAGAGGAGAAAGAGGGAAGCCCTTTGATGACTCCTCACCTGACTGTAACAATTTGTCTAGTTAATTATTTTAATCACATGGTTCTCTTTTGGTGGCTTTTGTTGAACCAACTAAAGTGAAGTGAAAGGTAAGTTAAAAGAAACTCCTTTACATATATCAAGAACATTCAAATAACAATCTAATGAATGACAAGTTAATTTTTGTTTTTGATGTTATTGGTTCAGGGATTATGGAGCCATATGCAAGATAATTTTGTGATTTTTCTTTTGTTCAGGTGAATTACTTTTATTCTTACTATTTATTTTTGGAAGCCAGTTTGAATACAATTCCAAAGTAGCACATCCTCAATCAAATTGATTCAGGCGTTTTATACCCTAGTGACAGAAGGTGGGAGTGATCCTGTTGCATCTGCAAAGAATGCCTCATTACCTTAGCAACAAAGCCAGACTGCAGGTACTGGCAGTACACAAGTTGAGCTAACTGAGCTGAGCCAAAAATAGTGGTTTTGGCTGAGATTCAGAAGCAACTCCATCATTTTTCTTTGCTTAGGATTTGATTATATAATCTAGGGTAACACTTTAATGAGTACCGAGGGAGTGCCGTATTGTTGTGCGTGACTGCTTTGATCTTTTGTTAAATTAAGGGAATCTGCCTGTTCAGGTGAATGTAAAAGATCCCATGGCATTATTCAAAGAAGAGCAGGGGAGTTTGCACTGTGTTCTTACCAACATTCTTCCCTCAACCAATACCAGCAGAAGCTGATTAACTGGTTATTTATCTATCTCATTGTTGTTTGTGAGACCTGGCAGTTGGCAAGTTGATTGCTGTGTTTGTCGACAAAAGAACTGAGCTAGAACTTCAAAAGTAATTTATTCACTGTGAAGGGCTTTGGGATCCTAAGGATGGAAAAGATATTTTTAAATGCAAGTTTTAATGTCATAGCATACAAGGCTATGGGCCAAGTGCTGGAAACTGGGATTAGAATAGTTAGGTGCTTCATGACTGGCACAGACACAATGGGCCGAAGGGCCTGTTTCTGTGCTGTATAACTCTATGACTCTAAGTTTAGGCATTTTTGATTCTGTCCCAACAGATGGCTCAATGTTCTTTTTTAACAGAATCAGTTTGCATTAATTGGATTATTCAAAGTTAAGGAACAATTGATGCTTACCCAGATTAAATATTAACAAGTGAAACAATATGTTGATACTCCAATACTCCATGCCAATGTTAAGATGTGGATTTTTTTTTATTCCTTCATGAAATGTGAGCATTTCTGGCAAGGTCAGCATTTATTTAGCGTTTCAATTTCTCCATATGCTCAGTTCCTGAATTAATTCTGAGTAGTACCTGAGGTTTCTATGCAAAGAAGGAAAAAGTGACTCGTGAGCTGGTTGCTAATGCAAATTATGTATAGAACTGGTAAATGGGGAACGGTACACAAAAACCACAAGGGGGAAGAGGAAAAATACAAAACAACTTATCTTTCCAAATTAGTGTTTGGATGGAGCTGTTTATGTCAGGGTCGCAAGAACAGTCTTGTAGCTGCTCCTTTCATTGAGTTCCTTATTCTTTTAGTTTAAAACTCTAATGTCCCATAAACAGGAAATATGTTTAAGATCCGGAGTTATCAAAATAAATTGTGCATTTCTGAAGGAATCAAAGCCATAAAGAACATCAGTGAGGAATGGGGAAAGGCCACTTTACTCTCCTCTAGCTCACCCTGTTGAAGACATTTGCATTGCTCTGTGTGAGATTTAAATCCCAATCCTGCATCGTGTCGAGCATAATGTCAGATTGCACTAACATTACATAATAAATTACTGTAGACCCCTCCATCCTCAACATACTAACACTGTATTTGGACCCATTGAATAAAATATGCTGTAAACAACAGCATGTGTTTCTAATTATAGCTATGAATATCTAAGGGATTCATAAACATGTGGTCTTGGTAGACCCAAGCGTACACTTTAATTCTGCATTTAAATTAATTAATGGGGCATTGCACAATTAATATAGTTCTGTTTTTGACTCCTCTACAGGTATATTTCAGATGATTATATTTCTGAAATACCGAGTTCATAGCTTCTGAGTTTTTTGTTTAAATTGGCCCATTTATTTGATCACACTGCTGTCAGTGACAGCCCTAACATTCAGCAGCAAGATGACAAATGAAATGAGATGGCACGACAGCTTCTGGAAACATCAAAGTGTGATACTCCTTCCGGTAACATAACCATTACCACTGGAAGCAGAGACTGCCATACTTTCTGGCTGCTTGCCTTCTTTTGAAGGTCAACAATTAATTTTTTCACTCTCTAGCCTCAACAAAACAAACTGGGTGGGGGCAGGCAGGATTTTCAACTACTGGATACCCATTTCTAACACAGAATGGACAACCAGCAGAAGAAAATCTAGTGAACAACTTGGACATCCATTTTTCTGCCTGCTTCAAATTTCAGGCAGGCTTTTAAATGGAGACTTGGCACTCCAAATGGCTAGCTATTTAAATAGGAAAGTAGGACCCTATTTGCAATTTCAATGTACTTATGAGCAGAGCATGGACCGTGCATGCTGGTTCCATTTGTACTACACCTTGAATGGCCTATCTGCTGGAGTCCTCTTGGGAAAAGATAAAACAACTTCACATATAATTCACAAATATAAATTGGCCATTAGTGTTTTTACTTCAGGGTCTACTAAATCAGAAAAATTTGAAAATCCATCAAACTACATAGATTTTAACCATTGCTGATTCTGAACTCTCAATACTTATACATACACTATTGAAGGTTTTGAAGTATAGCAACAGTAACAATTGTTAAACACACCAGAGGAGTTGGTTTGGAAACCTGTACTGTGTGCTGTTGGAAACAAAAATGCAGCACACATATTGGTTTATACTTCATTATTCCTTTTTCTTGAATAGCCCAATCGTTCTACATCTCAGTTTGTGTCATGAGATTTAATTCCTTAATGGCATCAAGCCACAAGTGCCTTGGGAATTTGAACTCTGTCTAGCTAGAAACAGATGTGAGCGTCAAGTAACACTACAAAGAAAGTGAGCTTCAGCCAATCTGTTGTGAAAAAGGGTAAATGACAAACTTCTGACGTATTAGCCAGGATTGGCTTTATTTTGCTGTTTCAGGATATTGAAAGAACCTTGTATGGACAACACCAAAAGGCAGGGAAATTGAGAATATTAGAATCTCTTAAAAGTTTACACAGTGGTCACTGTATCCCAGTGGGCGTAAATAATGACTGAAAAGGAGCAAGAACAAATGATCAAGGTATTAAGAAGATGTGGTTAGGGGTCAGCGGTCTTGGCTTCCAGTGTAATTAGATAAAAATACTAAAATGTCATTATCTTCCAGTAAAATGTTCCACATATCGGGTTTAGGGATGTGGATGAGATGAAATGTTAGACACAAAAAAGCATTATGGTTTGAAAAAAATGTGTTTTAACTACTGATGACCACCATGCTGCCCATTTAGGCAGCGTTAACAGCACTGATTGGGCTGCAGCTTCCTCTGTGATTTCCACGTCCACCCCCACCCCGCTATCCATTTTCCTTCTACTTCCTCTTCAGTACTGACTGGTTTTAGCTGGAGGTGGTATTTTGTTTCAGTTCCTGCTTGTTCACATCAACTCCCCAACAACCCCCCCACCCCCACATGCCATATTGGGATGCTTCACAAATCCAGTCGTCTGGTTAATAACTAACCAAATTTAACCTCAGCTGTGGCTTTATGCCTTCAGGGAGGAACAAATCCTGGGACTATAAATGACAAACCATCTCTTTAAAAGGTGAGTGCTCACCTTTTCTGCTACTGGTCTGTCTTGGAGTTGCCATTTAAAATGAGTCAGAATGCGTAAAGTTTTCAACATTTGTATGGACAAGAATTAATGCCAGACCCTGTTGGCTATTAAAGCACAGTATTGACGAGTCAATGTACATAAAGTATCTTGGAATGACTTTTTGGTTTACAAGGTTAAGACAAAAATACACTGTAGATCCTTATAACTCTCATTGTAATTGGAGTTAATATCTGATGTGTAAATACATGTGTCTGAAACATTTTTAATTTACACAAATTAGTTTACTTTTGATAGATGAAATGGATAACTCACTGCCAAGAGATAAATTTGGGAAGGGAGATGTGCAGCAGCAACAACAGCAGCTTATTTAGGTATCTCAGTGGACTTTACCAGGAGGTGAGGTAGACACCAAGTAGCTAGTGAAGGAATGTTGGAGAGTTGGGGAAATCGAAGGCTCAGTTGAAGAGATGTATTTTTTTAGGAATCTCACAAATGTAGGGTGAGAGGTAGCGAAACAAAGTGGTATTTGAAGATCCCAAACAGTATAGGTGCGAGAACACAGCCCTGTTTCACGCCACTCAGGGTAGGAAAGGGTCTGATGAGGCACCGCTATGTTGAATTGTGCCTTTCATATTATCATGGAATGAGATGATGATACTTAGTAGCTTTGGTGGACATCCGATCTTCGCTAGTAGTCTGAAGAGACCACATCTGCTGATGAGGTCAAAGGCCTTGGTGAGATCTATGAAAGCAACGTAGAGGGGCATCTGCTGTTCGCGGCATTTCTGCTGTAGTTGGCGAAGGGAGAACAGCGTGTCAATGGTGAATCTCTCTGCTCGAAAGTCACACTGTCCCTCGGGGTAGACATGCTCAGCTAGTTTCTGGAGTCTGTTTAAAACGACTTGAGCGAAGATTTGTTCCACTATGCTGAGCAGGGAGATTCCACGGTAGTTGTTGCAGTCACCGCGGTCACCCTTGTTCTTATGGAGGGTGATGATATTGGCATCGCGCATGTCTTGTGGTACTGCTCCCTCATCCCAGCACAGGCAAAGCAGTTCATGCAGTGCTGAGAGTATAGCAGGCTTGGCACTCTTGATTATTTCAGGGGTAATACCGTCCTTTCCAGGGGCTTTTCCACTGGCTAGAGAATCAATGGCATCACTGAGTTCCGATTTTGTTCGCTGTTCGTCCAGCTCATCCATGACTGGCAGAGACCGGGCTGCATTGAGGGCAGTGACAACATTTTCCCAGGAGTACAGTTCTAGGTAGTGCTCCACCCAGCGGTCCATTAGCTTGCGTTGGTCAGTGATCGCGTCCCTTGATTTAGACTTAAGGGGGGGGGGTGCGATCTTCCTGATGGTTGGCCCAAAAGCTCTCTTAATGCCATCATACATTCCTCTGATGTTTCCGGTGTCGGAGGCCAGCTGAATACGACTGCATAGGTGTTGCCAGTAGTCATTTGCACAGCCCCTGGCTGTTCTTTGTGCAGCGCTTCTGGCTACTTTAAGTGCTACGGATGTTAACTCACCAGGGGCTTTCTTGGTAGTTCAACAGTGCAGTACGCTTAGCGGCTATGACAAGTTCCAGCTCTTCAAAGTGAGATTGAAACCAGTCTGCATTCCGCTTCTCACGTTTGCCATAGGTGGTCATTGCTGAGTCATAGATGACGTCTCTGATGTGGGCCCACTTGGCCTCTGCATCCCCTGCCGGAGTGTTTTGAAGGGCTTTTTCAAGTGAACTTAGAAACTTATGTAACAGCTGTGGATAAGAAATTCTGCTAGTGTTGATGCGTGGGCGGCCCTTCTGCTTGGAGTGATGTAGCTTCTTTGGTTTGAGTCTAACCTTGCTGCACACAAGGGAGTGGTCAGTGTCGCAGTCACTGGACCCAATATGTAACATGGCACACTTAGTAAATTTTAAAGGGGAGTGTAAAACCGAAAGGGATCTAAAAGTTTGAAAATCATTAATGCAAGCCCTATAATGTCGAGGTGAACCAACACCATAATCTTCCAAAATCTTCCAATCTTCCCTGGATATGGGGGAGGTGCCAGAGGATTGGAGAGTGACAGATGTGACACCCTTATTCAAAAAAGAGTATAAGGACAGTTCTAGCAACTACAGGCCAGTTACTTTAACATCAGTGGTGGGTAAGATTCTAGAAACAATAATCAGGGAAAAGATCAAGACACTTAGGCCGGAATTTTACGCCACCCCAGCGACCTGGATGGTGGCGGTGGCGGGGGTGGTGTAAAATGGAGTCGGAGGCTCCGGGAGGCCTTCCCGACTCGCTGCTGCCTCCTCCCCACTTTACATACAGGTAGGGGTGGGGGGGTAAGGTGGTGGGGTGACAGCGAAAAATGGGCCTCCCGCCCCAGACCAATCAAGGCCCTTAAGTGGCCAATTAACGGCCACTTAAGGGCCTTCGCCCACCTGCATGGGGATTTTACCCGTGGCAAGCGGGCGTCCTGGAGCCGGGAAAGGCCACCCGGAGAGAGCCGTCGGCCTTTCCACGCACCCGCTTCCCCAACCACCCCCAGGACCCAAGACACCCACCCCCCCCCACTTTCCCCCAAATGACCACCCTTGCCTCTCCAGGGCCCGACCGATCAACCCCCGGCGAGGCAACCCAAACTTACCTGTATTCCAGACGCCATGTCCTTGGCTGAACTGCAGTCTCAGCGGTGGCCACTGCTCCCAGTGGAGCTGCCCGATAATTGGCCGGCAGCTCAATGAGGCGGGACTTCCTCCCTGAAGCGGGTGGAAGTCCCACCTTGGAACAGTTAAAGCCTGGGGACCCATAAAATGCGGGACAGATCCCCGGGCGAGGCGGAAGCGGGTTCACCACTGACCTTTTCGTCGAAGGCCAGCTCCTGTCCACCCGACATAAAATCCAGCCCTTAGAGAGGTTAGAGTTAATTAAGGATAGCCAGCACGGATTGTAAAGGGCAGATCATGCTTGACTAATTGAATTTTTTGATGAAGTAACAAAGAAGGTTGATGAAGGGAATGCGGTGGATATTCTTTATATGGATTTTGAGAAAGTGCTTGATAAAGTACCACATTAAAGGCTGGTTAACAAAACTGAGGCTCATGGAGTAGGAGGGTCAATGTCCAATTGGATAAATAATTGGCTTATGGAAAAAAAAACAGTGAGTTGTAGCTTTTCAGACTGGAGGATGGTAGACAGTGGTGTTCCCCAAGGGTCAGTGCTGGGACCACTGCTTTTTTTGCTATATATAAATGACTTGGATCTTGGACTACAGAGTACAATCTCAAAATTTACTGACAACACCAAACTTGGAGGTGCGGCAAACAGTGATCTTGATATGAACTGCTTGCAACAGGACATAGATGGGGTAGCAGAATGGGCAGAGAGGTAGCAGATGGAATTTAATACTGACAAGTCTGAGGTGATGCAATTTGGAAGAAGGAATAAGGAGAGGCAATATATACATGGCACAATTTTAAAGAGTGCGCAGGAACAGAGGAACCTGGAGGTGCATGTGCAGCGATATTTGAAGGTGGCAGGACATATTGAGAGAGTGGTTACTAAAGCATATGGGATCTTGGGCTTCATAAATAAAAGCATTAAGTACAAAAGAAGGGAGGTTATGCTGAACCTTTATAAAGCGAGCGCTGGTTAGGCTCCAACTGGAGTATTGTGTCTAGTTCTGGTTACTACACTTCAGGAAGGATATAAGGGTTCTTGAGAGTGTGCGGAGGAGATTTACCAGAATGGTTGCAGGGCTACAAGGTTAGGTTGGAAAAGCTGGGTTTGTTCTCAGAACAAAGGAGATTGAGGGGAGATTTAATAGAAGTGTACAAGATTATGACAGGCTTAGTTAAGTTAGATAAGGAAAAACTGTTCCCATTAAATAATGGTACAAGGACTAGGGGACACAGATTGAAAGGTTTGGGCAAAAGATGCAGGGGAATATGAGGAAGTACTTTTTTAATGCAGCGGGTAGAAATGACCTGGAACTCACTGCCCACAAGGGTGGTGGAGGCTCAGACAATCAGTGACTTAAAGAGGAAGTTGGATGGCCACTTGAGAGAAATAGACTTGCAGGGCTACGGGGATTGAGTTGGGGAGTGGGACTGACTAGATAGCTTTGTGGAGAGCCAGCATGGATTCGATGGGCCGAATAGCTGCCTTCTGTGCCATAATTGACTCTATGACTGAAGTGTAAGGGAGAAGAATTAAAACATCAAAAGGGACAAACCCGCTAAAATATTCTGGGTTCCAGCTATATCAAAACTGAGTAAGCAAAAATACCGTCTTTTTAGAAAGGATAGGACATGAGTCTCTGAGGGTGGGCTCAGCCAAAAAAGGTTTAGGAGCCTCAATAATAGTTGATTTCCTATGTCTTTACACATGGGGGGTGGAAAATATCTCCGTGAGAGGCCCGCCATGGGTCTCAACGCTGGGAAGGCCCTGTTCCATTTTACCGGTGACTGCAAGGTCTCAGGGCGGCCCCCCAACACCACTCGGCAAAAAAAAATTAAATTAAATATGTTAATAAAGTTAATGAATGAATAATGACTTATCTTGTAGTGATGGCCGTCCCATGCCGATATTCCAGCAGGTGGCCAGAATTCCCGCATCTTGGGATCTTCATTCGGAGATCTGAGGGGAACACTGATGGGGAGGGGTCAGGAGTGAAGTTTTCAGGGTGTGGCGGGGGGAGCGGGGAAAACTGTTACTATTGGCTGAGGGAATGGTGGGAAGGCATGAAGGGCAAAGATATCTACGTTTGGGGATGAAAGTTCGGGACTGGCAAAAAAAACTTTCTCACTGGTTGGGGGTGGGGGGTGGTGTCCCACGGAGGGGGAAATAAATAACATATTAGGTCATTGGGGGGATGGAAGAGGGGCTTCATTCTTTTATTCAATGTATATATTTAAATCACGCTTGCAGTTCTCTTAAAAAATAGAAAAGTCTTGTAAGGGCTTGAAGCCCTTTAAAAATGGCGCCGGCGCATGTGCGGTGGCAGCAGACACCATTGCTGGGGAAGGAGCGCCTGCCCCCTCGACGTCATTGGGGGCAGTCGTTCTGCCCCCTCCATGTTAAATAGCCACCACACACATCTCGCTCAGGCAGATCCAGAAGGGGGTGACGAGCTAGAAAAATTCAGCCTGGGGTGTGGATACCAAATGTCCTAGGTTGAGTGAGGGTAAGTAGAGGTGCGAAGGAGGTGAGGAGGAGAGCCTTGGGTGGAGAAGAGGGGAAGGATGAGGAAGAGGGGGAGTTTGGTAGGCAAAGAAATGGAAGAGGAGGGGCAGAAAAATGAGGGAGGGGATAGGACGTGGAGGAAAGAGAAGTGGATAATTAGATCAGAGGAGTAGGTGAGGTCCAATTTGCGGGAAACTCATTTCACTTCTGCAGGGCGGATTGGGGAGATGTTGGTGGGAGTTCAAATGTTGCTAATGTTGTTCAGCTGGGACACATTGTATGCTGTTACTCATCCTGAGGGGTGTGGAAGGGGGAGTAATTGGTGTAAAAATTGCTGTGAGGGATAACTACGCAGAGAAAACTTGTTCGGTGGCTCAAATAGAAATAATTTTTTCAATGGTGGAATTGATGTGTGGGAGGTGTGGGGTCATGATTTAAAAAATAGTTGCTCAGTGGGTTTGTGGAGTGGCAGTGGGTCAAGAACAAATTAAAAATGTTACACTATGAAATTTGAATTATGACGAGTAGTTTCACTCTTCAGAGCCTATTCATAGAATCATAGAAATTTCAGCACCTTTTGGTCTCTTGTACTAGTGCCACATTGGAGCTATCTGCTGTAATCCCATTTCTCTGCTCTTTGCCCAAATGTTATATTTATCTGATTCCCTCTTAAATATTATGATTGACTTGCCTACAACAGCTACTTCTGGTAATGCATTCCATATCATAACCTTTTGTATTAAAAATTTTATTCTAACCTCTCCCTTTATGTTTCCTGTATTAACCCTGAATTTATACTCCTTGATTTGTGTATGATAAACTAAACTCAGATAACTGAGATAAATTAAAAGCAAAATACTGTGGATGCTGGAAATCAGAAGTAAAAACAGAAAGTGCTGGAAATACTCAGCAGGTCTGAAAGCATCTGTGGAACAGATTGATGAAAGGTCAATGATGCCACACTCAGTCAAATGCTGCCTTGATGACAAAGGCAGTCACTTCCACCTTACCTCAGGAATTTGGCTTCTTTTCCATGTTTGGACCAAGGCTGCAATGATGCAGCTGTCCATGACAGTATTGGTAGGAGTGACGACAGCACAGTCCTGTGGAGACGAAGTCCCACCTTCACATTGAGGATCTCCTCCATCGTGTTGTGTGGCACTACCACCGTGCTAAAAGGGATAGATTTTGAACAGATCTAGCAATGCAAAACTGGACATCCATGAGGCGTTGTGGGCCATCAGCAGCAGCAGAATTGTACTCAGCCACAATCTGTAACCTCATGGCCCGGCATATCCCCCACTCTACCATTACCATCAAGCCAGGAGACCAACACTTGTTCAATGAAGAGTGCAGGAGGGCATGCCAGGAACAGCACCAGGCATACCTCAAAATGAGGTGTCAACCTGGTGAAGCTACAACACAGCCAAACTGCGTAAGCAGCATGCGATAGACAGAGTTAAGCGATCCCATAACCAACGAATCAGATCTATGCTCTGCAGTCCTGCCACATCCAGCCGTGAATGGTGGTGGACAATTAAACAAATAACTGGAGGAGGTGGCTCCACAAATATCCCCATCCTCAATGATGGGGCCGCCCAGCACATCAGTACAAAAGATAAGGCTGAAGCATTTGCAACAATCTTCAGCCAGTAGTGCCGAGTTGATGATCCATCTCGGCCTCATCCTGAAGTCCCCAGCATCAGAGATGCCAGACTTCAGCCAATTCGATTCATTCCGCATGATATCAAGAAATGACTGAAGGCACTGAATACTGCAAAGGCTGTGGGCCCTGACAATATTCCGGCAATAGTACCGAAGACCTGTGCTCCAGAACTTGCCGCACCCCTAGCCAAGCTGTTCCAGTACAGCTACAACACTGGCATCTACCCTGCAATGTGGAAAATTGACCGGGTATGTCCTGTACACAAAAAGCAGGACAAGTCCAACCCGGCCAACTACCACACCATCAACCTACTCTCAATCATTAGTAAAGTGATGGAAGGTGTCATCAACAGTGCCATCAAGCGGCACTTGCTTAGCAATAACCTGCTCAGTGATGCTCAGTTTAGGTTCTGCCAGGGCCACTCAGCTCCTGACCTCATTATAGCTTTGGTTCAAACATGGACAAAAGAGCTGAACTCAAGAGGTGATGCCTTGATATCAAGGCAGCATTTGACCGAGTATGGCATCAAGGTGCCTGAGCAAAACTGAAGTCAATGGGAATCAGGGGGAAAACTCTGCGCTGGTTGGAGTCATACCTAGTGCAAAGGAAGATGGTTGTGGTTGTTGGAGGTCCATCATCTGTGCTCCAGGACATCACTGCAGGATCTCCTCAGGGTTGTGTCCTGGACCCAACCATCTTCAGCTGCTTCATCAATGACCTTCAGTCAGAAGGTCAGAAGTGGGCATGTTCGCTGATGATTGCACAATGCTCAGCACCATTTGCAACTCCTCAGACAGTGAAGCAGTCCGTGTAGAAATGCAGCAAGACTTGCACAATATCCAGGCTTGGGCTGATAAGTGGCAAGTAACATTCGCACCACACAAATGTTAGGCAAGGGCCATCTCCAACAAGGGAGAATCTAACCATCTCCCCTTCACATTCAATGGCATTACCATCGCTGAATCCCCCTCTATCAACATCGCAGGGGCTACCATTGACCAGAAACTGAACTGGAGTAGCCATACAAATACCTTGGCTACAAGAGCAGGTCAGAGGCTAGGAATCCTGTGGCGAGTAACTCACCTCCTGACTCCCCAAAGCCTGCCCACCATCTACAAGGCACAAGTCAGGAGTGTGATGGAATACTCTCCACTTGCCTGGATGGGTGCAGCTCCAATAACACTCAAGAAGCTCGACACCATCCAGGACAAAGCAGCCCGCTTGACTGGCACCCCATCCACAAACATTCATTCCCTCCACCACCGATGCACAGTGGCAGCTGTGTGTACCATCTACAAGATGCACTACAGCAATGCACCAAGGCTCCTTAGACAGCACCTTCCGAACACGCGACCTCTACCAACTAGAAGGACAAGGGCAGCAAATACATGGGAACACCACCACCTGCAAGTTCCCCTCCAAGTCACACACCATCCTGACTTGGAACTATATCACAGTTACTTCACTGTTGCTGGGTCAAAATCCTGGAATTCCCTTCCTAACAGTACTGTGGGTGTACCTATCTCACATGGACTGCAGTGGTTCAAGAAGGCAGCTCACCACCACCTTCTCAAGGGCAATTAAGGATGGGCAATAAATGGTAGCCTAGCCACCGATGCCCACATCCCATGAATGAATAAAAAAAAGACTCTCAGACTTAAGTGTTTCTGGCAGATCCTCCTTCGAAAGCAATTCCCCAGAAAGACAGAGCTTTAGCTGCTATCTAATATCAAAATGAATATGTTTCCACAATGTATTTTCATAGGAAACAACTGGAGGATTAGTACAAATTTGAATTTTCTGCTGCAGTGAATGTGAGAGCTTAGCTGGCTGGGTTGAAGAAACATGAATTCCTTTCACTTCTCTCATGAATGTCTGGTTTTCTTTTATCCAGGAGCCATAACTTCTGCCACTGAGAAGACTTCCTGACTGTGGATACACCAGTGGTATTTTTCGACTTGTCGCATAAAAATGAATGCATTTCCAGAAGGTTAACTGAAAGAAAAGGAGGTAAAGAGAAAATGCATTCCTGTATCCCTGCATACTGCATTGTTAAGACATTAATTTAAACATCAGTCATTTTAAGTTTCATTAGTTTACTTCTCTGATTTGAAGAGACTGTGAGGGAAATATTTCTCAACCAGCAGTTTATCATGATTATTTACTATAATTTTTGTGAGGGGTTGAATATTCTCCACACTTGTTGCTGAACGAATGAGCCAGTAACTTTTTCACTAGTGCATCTTTGGCCTGATCTCTGATACGGTCTTGGGATGACTCCCTGTTTTTTTTCTCCCATTGTGCAGAACATCCTTGACAACAATTGATGCATTCACACAACAGTATGGCAAAGCTTAGCATCTTGACAGCATAGGGGTTAAAACTGTGACTTGCACTTCACCTACAATACTTCATTTTCCTTTTGTTGTCAGCAGCATTTTCCTTCCAAAATGGCAGGTAAGTTAAGTCCCCTGCTGCATGTCCTCTGCCAATACCATTTTGTAACTGGGCATTAAGAAGTGTGCAAGATTAAGTTGGGATACTTTATATTTCCCCACTTGCTCACCTTTTTTTTTAAGGAAGCACCCAGCCTATGCTTTCCATCTCCTTGTTTGACGTGTCTTGTTGGAAATTTACCATTTGGTTAATTGGTTGCATGAAACTGTGGTATTGAATCCTGCAGCTCTTATGACCACCTAGCCATTCGGCTACAGGTTTCAATAAAAGTGCTATTGTTGCTCATGATATCAAGGAGGGAAAGTTATAAGTTAAAGATCAAAATTGTTGATCTACTTTGATATGAACCATGCCGGGTCAGAGGTATTGTTCTGTAATTCTGGAAACTGTATTTGTGTTCTGGGTGTACTGTTCATTTGACTAGACTGAGCATGTTCTGTCAGGGCAAAATGTGTAATTGTAATTTAATCATTACTTTTTGTAATAAATTGACCTAAAGAGCACAAGCTTAACCCTATTTATAATCTCTATCTGGTCCAATGTCCTAGAAAATATATCAGATTCCCTGGTGGAGTAATATTTCTGAAGGAACATATGGCAGGTGCTTCCAACTATGTGATTGTTATAAAGATTCCTGATGAAGGCTGCAGCTAATGCTGTAAAAGTTGTTTCACTGGATGTCAGCAGATGAATGAATCAGCATGAGCTCCATTTTGCTGAAACAGATGGGACAGGTCTTTACCAAAATCAGAACCTAGCCCTTTTGAAAACAAATGAAAGTGAGCCTGGGAGAAACTGGAAATGGGAGGCTGCTGGTTACAAAGAAAAAGTGCAAAATAGTGCAAGAAGGTGGAGGGTGAAGGAAAAAGATTTTTAGAAAGTTAGTGATTGAGAGAATGTATTATAATCAAATTCTTTATATTTTCCTACTCATCATACCTGACCCCTCTCTCGTATTGCACTGCAGTTCTAAAGGCACCGACATCCTTTTAGTACTTCATCCAAATGATCATTATTCAGGGTGGAATTTGCGCTTTGTGATAGTAACATAGAAAATAAATTGCTTCTATGCCTTCGATAAAATATTGGACAAAGGAAATTCATGCAAACACATCCAGTAAACTACTGTGCAGGGCGATTTTAGCCCATTGGTGGTCCAGAGCACTGAGTATCAATAACAACAACAACTTGTATTAATATAGCACCTTTAGTGTAGTAAAATGCCCCAAGGCACTTCAGAGGAGTGTTATCAAACAAAATTTGACACCAAGCCACATAAAGAGACATTAGGGCAGATGACCAGAAGCTTAGTCAAAGATGTAGGTTTTAAGGAGTGTTTTAATGGAGGAAAGAGGGCAGAGAGGTTTTGGGAGGGAATTCCAGAGCTTTAGGGCCTTGACAGCTGAAGTCACAGCTGCCAATGGTGGAGTGATTAAAATCGGAGATGCTCAAGAGGCCAGAATTGAAGGAGTGCATATATCTCGTAGGGTTGTAAGGCAAGAGGAGATTACAGAAATAGGGAGCGGGTGAGGCCATGGAGGGATTTAGAAACAAGGATGAGTATTTTAAAATTGAGGCATTGCCGGAATGGGAATTGTTAGTGAAGAACTTTTAAAATAATTTAGTTTTAAACATACATTGAAACTTTTTGATGCATTTATTATTTATATAATACTCTTTTAAAACCTGAGCTTGGTAGTACCTAATTGCTGCCTCTTCTCTTTGATTTACAACCTTGATGGTCCCCTATACTATAAGCCTTGGTCTTCATCTGGGCTCCTCAACACAAATAAATTTATAACAAAGTAAGGAACTCCATGCTGAAAGGATTAAGGGTCTGATGCTGACTTTGTGCCCACTTCTATTGTTTAGTGTGGTAATGAAATCAGACTAGTTTTCAATAGAGAACAGATTTGAAATATATTGCTCATTGTGCCCTTGGAGCAGAAGTGAAACCCACCAGAATTACAGGGTCATTGCCACAAACCAGGTTAAATTTACTGCTTTTTAGATTGCAGCAATGGGACCCAAACCATTTATCAGTAAAGCTTTTGTGGAAAACTTGCGAGCCGTGGAGCAAGTAGGGAAGGGTGACTGTATGACACTTTGCATTCAAATTCGTGACCAGGTGCTAGGAGGAAGCAGCATCAAACTGGCTTGACATGGGATGAATGCAGCAGGCCTGACGTGATGCTGAAACAAACGCAGAGGTCATAGGGCGGATGAATGTGGGTCACTAAGGCACTCTGGGGGGTGTATTTTGTTACTTTATAAAGCATGCTTTCAAAACCTTAAAGAATTTGATATAATAAACTGTGATTTGTGAATATTTTCTTAATGAAACGGGAGAGTATGTTTTTATCTAAGGATGTCTTGAAGAATTATGTTGTTTTTATGAATTTCAGTCTTTTTTGCTGTACATGTACCTTATTTAATCTTTTTACAACATGAGAAAGACAGTTATGCTATTAAAAATTGTTTCTGGTGAGATTAAATAATATAAATTAGATTCACCAATCTAAGAGAAATTACATCGTCTCAGAATTCCAGAAACTCTGGCTTTAGGATTTTATGCCTTACAAAGACTGAACAGAATTTTGAAAATGAGTGTGTCTTTCGCCAAACCTTTTCATGTTACTCAACCATGTTCTAGAATTAAATATTTCTTTCAAAATATTAATGTGATACCTGAAGTGCTAATTATTTTTAAAAGGCTGCAATATTTTCACACAAAATAATTCATAAAATGGGATCGTTTAGGGTCAGGAGCAGGCCTTTGTATGTGAAGAAGAATGAAATGCCACAAGGGTCGTCTCTTGGGATCTGGCACGTGCCAGAAAAAAGCTTTCTGCTTCACAGCACAGTCTTTAGTTCCAGTCAGTGTCCCACACACTACAAACTAGAGCATTTTAGAGAGCGATTGAAACATCAATGAAGCTTTACATGCAGCAGGGAAAAGAACCTTAAAGCAGATGATAAAAAGGTAGGAAGATGTTTATGAAATGTGCTCTTGTAAAGTGGTGAGTCTGTTTGCACTGCTTGGGAATTGGGCTGTGAATCCGCCCCTAGTGATGTTTGAGATTCCTCAGAGAACTAGGAGTGTTTACTTTACCAAGGAATCTGTGGTATGTCAGGGAATAGAGGTTCTTAGATCTAGTATTCTGGCAATTGACTAAAACATTCCTTTTAATGATGAGAAAAGAATTTCCAAAGCAGTAAACAAGTAGAATTCAAACCACATCTAATCTTGAAAACGCAAATGCATAATATTGGGATATTTGCAGATTTAAATTTTATATTTTTAATTTAAAGTATTTCTGCTGAGAGAAAGTTTTATTTATCTTGAATTATTCTCTGCGTACAGATTGTTGTCTATCTTGGGAGCAAGGAACAAGGTATTATGTTACTGCTTGTGAAATATTTTCAAGGTTTTTAAAAACAAAACAAAATCGCTAGAACCATATTAAATGTTTTAGTTGACATATTTGCTCCCTTATCATAATGCTGGGAGAAAATTATTTTATTGTTAGTGGACGAGTTTTATTTCTGAATTTTTAGAATGAAAGTAAGAGTGATTAGGGCTGCTGTGATGACTCAGTGAATTCATCTACTGAGTAGTTGTGTCAAAAAGAGCAAGGATGGCCTGGATTCAAACACCAGTCTGCTGAGTTAGCTGATCTCAGCCAGGACAGCTGTAGGGAAGCTACAATTTGCCTCATTGCCTCTGAGTGCAGGAGGGAAATTCGACCATGGTTCCTGCTCCTGAATGTTATTCAGCAGCCCCTGCAGGGAATGTGCATGCATGGATATCGGACGTGGAAAAGATTGGGTTTGGCTGCAATGACTGCTGTCCAAACCCTGCAGGGACGAATAGTTCGCCCAAATTCACCGTCCAAGCTCACAACTAAAGAAAAACAGAAAATGCTGGAAATACTCCGCAGGTCAGGCAGCATCTGTGGAGAGAAAAAGAGTTAACGTTCATCAGAACTCACAATTAAGCATGTGGGTGAGGTATTGGATGGTGCTCCTTGCCTATGTTGCCTTTCCCTAGAGAGGAGTCAACAGTTCAGGAGAGGCAAGGAGGGGGAAAATCAGCCAAGAAAAGCAAAACAAGAATGTACATGGTGGAGTTTCAAAATTGATTGTGCTCCTGGCTGGTAACGTTTAGTTCTTAACTGGAAACTTGATAATACAGCAGGAATCCATGTCAAAGTCTTGCTAGTTGGTTTACCCTCAAATTTGATTCTCACTGATAGGGCTGTGCCCCAATTGCAAGAGAATTGTAGGAGAGTTAAATATGATACAAGGTGAATGCTGCACCTCAGATTGGTTTTTAGTCCCATTCAGTGCACTGTGGGAAACAATATTTGTATGTAATGTATTTATCATCCAAATGGGAACTACAAAAACCATTCACATTTAAGAAGTGAAATATGCTGAATGCAAAATCTCCCCAACTCCAATAGTTAACTTAATTTTTTCCCTCTTATAACTGTTTATATTGGATTTTAAAGTGGATGGATTGGGAGAATTCTGTTTTTGTCCTGGATTTAGGAGAATTTGAGGAGGCTGGGGTGGGGGGGCGGGGGGGGAGAGTTTGCATTGTTTGATGTCAGTTATGAATTATAGGTGGAAAAACTTGCTTGGTTTTTCTTATAAGGGAGCGTGTAAATGATCATTAATTTAATTCCTCTTCAACTGCAGTATCTTTTGCCAGTGTTGATTATCATTTCCACAGAATGTGGGCGGTGGTCTGCTCCCAGGTGATCTCCCAATATCACTGTGGGTCAGGTTCCAGGAAGTGTGAGAGAGATGAATTGCTAATTCACCTTCCAATTTGCTTTTTTCTTCTCTTTCCTATGAAGTATCTTGCTGGCTCTCTGTTAATCTATTCACATAGCTGGGAATTGACTAATTGCTTAACTTAAAACAAGGATTTTTGAGTGACAGGTGTGTATTAGTGTGACTTAACCTGGGGAGTCAAGTGCTCAGCTACACGACCCTTCTTATGGTATATTGTAATGTTTGCAGGCTTGTGAGGTATGTTACTAAATCTATTGCAAATTGCAAGAGGGGTCATATGTATGAGAAGGTTTTATACAGAATAATTGGTGAAGGGTGAATTACTATTGTATATATTGTTCAGCTGCTTTTTGGCCAATGTGTCCATAATTGACTGTGAGCCCAAAGCTATGGGGGCGGAGAGGTCCATGTCATAGAGAGAGTCAGCACTGAAACAGGCCCTTCGGTCCACCAAGTCTGTGCCGACCATCAACCACCCATTTTATACTAATCCTACATTAATCCCATATTCCCTACCATATCCCCACCTTCCCTCGATTCTCCTACCACCTACCTACACTAGTGGCAATTTACAATGGCCAACCTGCAAGTCTTTGGCTGTGGGAGGAAACTGGATCACCTGGCAGAAACCCACGCAGTCATAGAGAAAACTTGCAACCTCCACACAGGCAGTACCCAGAATTGAACCTGGGTCACTGGAGCTTTGAGGCTGCAGTGCTAACCACTGTGCCGCCCTGTCCTTCTGTAGTTTTTTCCTAGATGCTTTATTATTTTATATAATGCATACAACCATTCATGCAAACTGCTGATTTCTGAGGGTTGATGGATTATAGGAACAAAGGAAGCCTTTGATAATGGATAGCAATGAATTGCATAATAGAACTACTTCAACAATAAGTATTGCTGGAGGCCTATATCTACATTGCTATTCCAGCATTGTTGCTTCCAGAGACACCAAGGAAAACCATGCATTTGGATGAGTGGCACCTCTGGAGGTAGCAACAACACATGCTTTTGACGTAATAAAGTGTTCCAAGGCACATCATAGGAGTGTTGCCAAAAAAAATTTGATTCTGAGTCATGTAACGAGATGTTAGAACAAATAACTAAAAGCTTGGTCAAAGAGGTAGGTTTTAAGGAGTGTCTTAATGGAGCAGGGGTAGACCGAGAGGTTTAGGTCCAGAATTCCAAAGCTTTATAGGCCTTGGCAGTTGAAAACGCAGCCACCAAAGGTGGAGCACTTAAAATCTGGGGTGCTCAAGAGAGCAGAATTAGATGAGTGCAGAGATCTGAGAGGATGTAGGGCCGTAGAGGTTCCAGACATAGGGAGGGGCAAGGCCATGGAGGGATTTGAAAACGAGGATGATAATTTTAAAATTGAGGTGTTGCCGGACTGGGAACCAATGTGAGTGTGGAGAGGGCTGATGGGTGAATGGGACTTAGTGTGAAATAGGATACGAGCAGCAGCATTTAGAATGAACTCAAATTTATAGAGCGTGGAAGATGGGAAGTTGGTCAGTAATGCATTTAGTCAAGTCTAGAGGAAACAAAGGCATGGATAAAGGTTTCAGTAGCAGATGAACTGAGGCAGGGAGGGAGTCGGAAAATGTCACTGAGGTGGAAGTAGCGATCCTGGTGATGGCGCAGATATATGCTCAGATCTTATCTCTGGGTCGCATGTGACACCGAGGTTGTGAACTGTCTGGTTCAGCCTCAGACAGTTGCCAAGGAGAGGGATGGATTCGGTGGCGAGGGAATGTACATGTGGAACCTGACATTGCTTTTTCAAACGGCGTCATTGAGGGGCAATGTGTAGATGTAGGAAGGGCCCAAGGATAAATTATTGGGGGATCCCAGAGGTAACTGTGTGGAAGCGGGAAGAGAAGCCATTGCAGTTGATACTCTGGCTACAACTGGATAAATGAGAATAGAACCGGGTGAGTGCAGTGCCACCCAGTTGGATGGCAGAGGAGAGGTGTTTGAGGAGGATGCTGCGGTCAGCCGTGTCTAAGGCTACAGACAGGTCGCGAGGATGAAGGGGGATAGTTTAACATGATCACCATCAGATAGATAGTCATTTGTGACTTTGATTAGACCGTTTCAGTGCCGTGTCATCAGTCCCTTACAAACTTCATGACGCTATTGCCGAAATCAATCCTGTTGGCTTGGCAGCTCTGCAAAGTACGTGCACCATGAATTGCAATAAAAATTTGACATGGTTCGAAAAGGCAGGCAAAGAACTTGCTTGCTGCATCATTACTGAGAAGTACATGAATATGCTGGGGGCGGACAGAGACTATTAAACCAACCCACCCCAACCCATCAGGGAGGTTTGGACAGAGGAGGGCTTAAAATCGGGACAATTGACTTACTGGCCCAACGTTCCCACCCAGTGCCATTTTCTTTTCATTGACTTTCAAGTTGGTCCAGATTGTCACTACAGGCGTGGATTGAATTGTAAAATTTATGGCCCGATGATATAATTGGTGCCTTGACAGTATTTTAACTATAACTCAGGGAAGGCCGGCTTGGTGGCAAACCCAAAAGGAAAATCTGGCAAGAGGCAGCAGAGGGGTCAGAAGATGCCAAGTTAAATTTTACTTTTTAGTATTTGTGAGGATTCTTGGTGATCACAGGAGGAGCAGTAGTGCTTCTCCAGGCCCTCGAATAGGCTCCTTTTTTTATTCGTTCATGGGATGTGGGTGTCGCTGGTTAGGCCAGCATTTATTGCCCAAACCTAATTGCCCTTGAGAAGGTGGTGGTGAGCTGCCGCCTTGAACTGTTGCAGTCCATGTGAGGTAGGTACTCCCACAGTGCTGTTAGAAAGGGAGTTTCAGGATTTTGACCCAGCGACAGTGAAGGAACGGTGATATAGTTCCAAGTCAGGATGGTGTGTGGATTGGAGGGGAACTTGTAGGTGGTGGTGTTCCCATGCAACTGCTGCCCTTGGCCTTCTAGGTGGTATAGGTTGCAGGTTTGGAAGGTCCTGTCTGAGGAGCCTTGGTGCATTGCTGCAGTGCATCTTGTAGATGGTACACACTGCTGCCACTGTGCGTCAGTGGTGGAGGGAGTGAATGTTTGTGGATGGGGTGCTAAACAAGTGGTTTCTTTGTCCCGGATGGTGTCGTGCTTCTTGAGTGTTGTTGGAGCTGCACCCATCCTGGCAAGTGGAGAGTATTCCATCACACACCTGACTTGTGCCTTGAAGATGGTGGACAGGCTTTGGGGAGTCAGGAGGTGAGTTACTCACCACACGATTCCTAGCATCTGACCTGCTCTTGTAGCCACGGTATTTATATGGCTATCCAGTTCAGTTTCTGGTCAATGGTAACTCCCCAGGATGTTGAAAGGGGATTCAACGATGGTAATGCCATTGAATGTCAAGGGGAGATGGTTAGATTCTCTTTTGTTGGAGATGGCACTTATCTGCCCAAGCTTGGATATTGTCCAGGTCTTGCTGCATTTCTACACAGACTGGTTCAGTATCTGTGGAGTCGCGAATGGTGCTGAACATTGTGCAATCATCAGCAAACATCCCCACTTCTGACCTTATGATTGAAGGAAGGTCATTGATGAAGCAGCTGAAAATGGTTGGGCCCAGGACACAACCCTGAGGAACTCCTGCAGTAATGTCCTGGAGCTGAGATGATTGACCTTCAACAACCAGAACCATCTTCCTTTGTGCTAGGTATGATTCCAACCAGCAGAGAGTTTTCCCCCGATTCCAATTGACTCCAGTTTTGCTCGGGCTCCTTGATGCCATACTCGGTCAAATGCTGCCTTGATGTCAAGGGCAGTCACTTTCACCTCACCTCTTGAGTTCAACTCTTTTGTCCATGTTTGAAGCAAGACTGTAATGAGGTCAGGTGCAGAGTGGCCCTGGCGGAACCCAAACTGAGTTTCACTGAACAGGTTATTGCTAAGCAAGTGCCGCTTGATAGCACTGTTGACAACACCTTCCATCATTTGTCTTGCTTTTTGTGTACTGGACATACCCGGGCAATTTTCCACATTTCCAGGTAGATGCCAGTGTTGTAGCTGTACTGGAACAGCTTGGCTTGGAGCACGGCAAGTTCTGGAACACAGGTCTTCGGTACTATTGCTGGAATGTTGTAAGGATCCATATCCTTCGCAGTATCCAGTGCCGTCAGTCGTTTCTTGATATCACATGGAGTGAATCGAATTGGCTGAAGTCTGGCATCTGTGATGCTGGGGACTTCAGGATGAGGCCGAGATGGATCATCCACTCGGCACTTCTGCCTGAAGATTGTTGCAAATGCTTCTGCCTTATCCTTTGCACTGATGTGCTGGGCTCCCCCATCATTGAGGATGGGGATATTTGTGGAGCCACCTCTTCCAGTTAGTTGTTTAATTGTCCACCACCATTCACAGCTGGATGTGGCAGGACTGCAGAGCTTAGATCTGATCCGTTGGTTGTGGCATGCTGCATACGCTGTTTGGCATGCAAGTAGTCCTTTGTTGTAGCTTCATCAGGTTGACACCTCATTTTGAGGCATACCTAATGCTCTCCTGCACTGTTTATTGAACCAGGGTTGATCGCCCGCCTAGATGGTAATGGTAGAGTGGGGTATATGCTGAGCCATGAGATTACAGATTGTGGCAGAGTATAATTCTGCTACTGTTGATGGCCCACAGTGCTTCATAAATGCCCAGTTTTGCATTGCTAGATCTGTTTGAAATCTATCCCATTTGGCATGAAGGAGGGTATCCTCAATGTGAAGATGGGACTTCGTCTCCACAAGGACTGTGCGGTGGTCACTCCTGCCAACACTGTCATGGACAGATGCATCTGCGGCAGACAGATTGGTGAGGATGAGGTCAAGTATGTTTTTTCCTCTTGTTGGTTCCCTCACCACCTGCCGCAGACCCAGTCTAGCAGCTATGTCCTTTAGGACTCGGCAAGCTCGGTCAGTAGTGGTGCTACCGAGCCACTTCAATGGACATTGAAGTCCCCCACCCAGAGTACATTCTATGCCCTTGCCACCCTCAGTGCTTCCTCCAAGTGGTGTTCAACATGGAGGAGTACTGATTCATCAGCTGAGGGCGGGGGGGGTGGGGGGGATGGCGGGCGTTGGTTGGCGGTGGTGGTGGGGGGGGGAAGGTGGTAATCAGCAGGAGGTTTCCTTGCCCATGTTTGACCTGATGCCATGAGACTTCATGGTTGATGTTGAGGACTCCCAGGGCAACTCCCTCACGACTGTATACCACTGTGCCGCAACCTCTGCCAGGTCTGTCCTGCCGGTGGGACAGGATATACCCAGGGATGGTAATGGCGGTGTCTGGGATATTGTCATTAAGGTATGATTTGGTGAGTATGACTGTCAGGCTGTTGCTTGACTAGTCTGTAGGACAGCTCTCTCAACTTTGGTACAAGCCCCCAGATGATAGTAAGGAGGACTTTGCAGGGCCGACAGGGCTGCATTTGCCTTGTCATTTCCAGTGTCTAGGTTGATGCTGGGTGGTCCGTCCGATTTCATTCCTACAGCTCTACAGCCTCCCCTCCTTATACTTTTGGTTCCTCTTCCCACATACATCCCCGCAGCACTTAACCTTATGCCGGGGATCTTTTCCTTCGGCCTGGCCCCACCAGAATTCCCACCACCTTGATGTCATTCCCACTGGCTTCAAGTGGGAGGCACATGTCAAATATTAAAATGAGGCACAGGCATTAAAAGTGATTGGGTCTTGCTCCATTCTCCTCTACTGAGTGCACTGGCCACTTTAGGCTCCCCCACGTACTGATCCCACCCCAAGATAAAAGCAATTCAATGGTGTCCAGAAAAGGTGTTTAAAGACCAGTGTAATTTCTCAAAGTAATGAAAAAGCTAGGGGCTGAATTTTCAATTGCACTTGGGGCAGGGTGCGGGTAGGCCCGGAAAATCGTGCGCTTGGAAGACGTCACTGGTTCCGATGCCTCAGTGACGTGATTAAAATTTCAAAGGGAGTGCAGGAGGGGGAACCAGCAACCTGCACGCCTCCAGTTAATTGCCTGTTGAGCTTGTTGTGGAGCTCGTTTAGGAGTATGAGGAGCAACAGTTAGCAATTTTCAAATGGCAAGCACGGGGAACAGGAAGGGTCTGGGGCACAGTTGTCGGGAACACAGTGAGAAGCCATTAGTGCTCATGACTACAGTGTGTAAAAGTCATATAAAAGGGGAGATTTAAACTCAGTTGCTCATGCAGTGGCACAGAGTTGCCATCGCTAAAGCTGAGAGGCTTGATTTTGTGAGGAGAGAATGTTTGGTTTCTTGAGAGGAATGTGAGCCTGCTGGCATCTGTGACCACCTCTAGCCATGCCCGCTTTGTCTGGCTCACTGGAGCTCCCCTTCCAGATGGAGGAAAGAGTACAGCTCTCCTGTCTGTCACAGCCTCACTCCAGGCCTTAAGGGGATAACAGAAAAACATGGGGCTGCCCACACCACTGCTGGCCCTCTGCTCTCCCTGCTGATCCATTAGGTCATGGTTGCCATTTATCAATTAAATTATCCCTCCGTGCTTAGCTTCTGCCCCCTGCCCATGCCAATTGGGCGCCAATCTCAGCTCTGGGCCAATTAGTGGTTGACACTTCGAAAATTACTTTGCATCACTGACACTGACACGGTGTGGGCTCGGGACCCGGGAATGTTCTGGGTGTCAGGTTCCCAACCCAAGAATGAAAATTCAGCCCTTCCTGTTATTTTGGACAGAAAAGCACAGATCAACTTACATTCAGTCGAACCACTCTTCTGGTCATGTGAAACTAATAGCTCCAGCTTTACAACTACATAAATTTCCATTTTTAAGTTGTGTAAATTACTACCTGTTCCAAAGGTAGCGTCATTATGGGGCCCAGTAAACAAATATTCAGAATTGTCTAAAAGTTAGCAAAGGAGAAAAAAAAGTTAAGAAAATGACATCAAAAAGCAAATTTATCTTTTTTATTTTAAAGGGTTAGAGCATGATTCTGTTTATCCCCATATCCACTCCAGAAATTGTGGGCCTGAAGTGCTCTGTTCATCTTACTTCCTTTTCTTACTAAGCAGTACTTAGGTAATTTAATGTTCCATGGCAGCTGTTCCAGACAGTGGATCCAATAAAATAGAAACTGTAGAATAATCCACTAGGATCAAAGTTGCAGTTAGTAACCTTGAAATATGAAAACAGAAATACAAAACAGAAAATACTGAGACCTTGGGGGGAATTTTAACCCCACCACCTCGTGGAAACCGGGTGCAGGGATAGTTAAAATGGAGCCTCTTGCCATGATCCCACCAACTGCAGTTTTAAATTCCAGGTGCTAAAGACCGGAAGCTGGCAGGGGGCTTTTTAAATATGCAGGTCAGGGACTCATGACATCCTCAGGACTCGATTGCCATTTTAACATTGGCCTGTGGCTTTCCCAACAAGCTGGATGCTGGTCACTGGCAGAAGAGACCCCTCATGATGAGACTATATTGTTTCTTTGTGGTGTCCCTAAAAGGAAAGTGTAGGCCTTCCCTGTACCAGAATCCTACCCCTTCCCAAAGCACTGACTGCCCAGAATTAGGGGTTTAGGTGGTGGCATAGTGGTAATGTCAGTAGATTAGTAATCCAGAGCCCAGGCTAATGATCTGCAGACACGGCTTCGAATCCCACCACGGCAGATAAATTAAATCTGGAATTAAAAGCTACTTTAATGGTGACCATGAAGCCATTGTCGATTGCTGTGAAACCCATCTGGTTCACCAATGTCCTTTAGTGAAGGCAATCTGCTGTCCTTACCTGGTCTGGCCTACATGTGACTCCAGACCCACAGCAATGTGGTTAACTCTTACATGCCCTCTGAAATGGCCCAGAAAGCCACTCAGTTCAAGGGCAATTAGGGATGGGCAATAAATGGTGGCCTTGCCAGCGACACCCACGTCCCACAAAACGAATATGAAAAAAACCTATTAGCCTCCTGTCCCACACAGATCAGTTTGGGTTGCTTGATATTAACAGCTGGGTAGACACCACCCACCCACTTCTTGGCTGTCACCACTTAAAAATGTTAATAAGGTAAAAATGTTCATAAGGTGTCCTGCATCTCCATGATGGGACACTGAAACGCCCCGCCATCCGCAGGTATTAAAACGGTGGTGCGTGTGCAGCGGGTTGGGGATCCGTTCCCTGTATTTAAGACTTTATTTCACTCTGACCCTCTTCCGCAGGTTGTGGGGTGGTTAATATCAAAGCCATAGTGCATAACATTAACCCTTTCTATAACAGAAGGTATTAAAATGTCTCCCCTTGAAATATTGAAAGAATGTGGGAAAACAGAATGAACTTTTCCCCTCCCCTTCTCTCTTAGAAGTGTTCATTACTTGCTTGAGTATGCTTTCACTGGGTCTGGTTGCCATCTGGTACTTTCCCTGAGTGGCCATTCTTCATCTGGCAGTTTGACAATGGGGGTGTCACAGGTGAGCCCATAATGTCCTCATTTGACATCCAAATGCATGCACTTCCAGCTGGACAGTGTTTAGCAATGGGACCACAGGTTGGTGCTGTGCCTCATTGTATTATTGCCAAGTTGGAACAATTTTGTAATACCTGTAATTCCTTGCACCAAATGCAGTTCAGATTCAATGTTGGTTGCAACATATAAGGGTTTTTTTAGGTGTTGGTTGAGGACTAAATACTGGCCAGGATGTCAAGGAGTTCTCTCTGTTTTTCTTCATATTAGTGCCATGGGATCTACTGCCCACAACATAACTTGCACCAACTCCCATTCACTCATTACCCCTGTACTGTCTGACCGACATTGGTTTCCAGTCCAGCAAGGCCTTGAATTTAAAATTCTCATTCAGGTGTTCAAATCCCTCATCGCTCCCTTTCTCTGCAACCTCCCCCAGCACTACAACCCTTTGAGATCTGTGCTCTCTAATTCTAGCCTCTCGCGCATCCCCAAGTAGCTGCCTAGGTCCTATGCTCTGGAATACCTTCTCTAAACCTCACTGTCTTTTTACCTCACCCTCCTCCTTTAAGACATTCCTTAAAACCTGCTTCTTTGATGTGTTTTAATATCTCCTGTGTGACTTGGTGTTAAATTTTGTTTGATACCCCTCCTGTGAGGCGCCTTTGGGCATTTATCTATGTTAAAGTTGCTATATATACATACAAGTTTTTAAAAAACTTTGTTTGTGGAATGTGAGCGTTGCTGGCTAGGCCAGCATTTGTTGCACATCCCTAATTGCCTTTGAGAAGGTGGTGGTGAGCTGCCTGCACTAGAGTGTTAGCGTAGATTTTGTGCTCACATCTCTGGAATGTGACTTGAACCTTCTGACTCAGCGGTGAGAGTGTTACCAGTGGAGAGAGGTAGATAGCGATGATTGATCGGGGCCGATATCACTAGTCAGGGTAGGTAGTGGATGTCATTTACTGGCAGGGTAGGCAGAGGCTCGTATTATTTTGATTTGGGACAGGAGGAGCAACTACAACTACCACCGTGTCTTTACTGTAATAAAACATCCCAAGGCGCTTCACAGGAGCATTATAAAACAAAATATGACATTGAGCCACATAAGAAGATATTAGATCAGATGGCCAAAAGCTTGGTCAAAAAGGTAGGTTTTAAGGAGTGTCTTAAATGAGGAAAGCGAGATAGAGAGGTGGAGAGATGTTGGGAAGATATTCCAGAGCTTGGGACCTAGGCAACTGAGGCACGGCCACCAATGGCGATTTAAATTGGGAATGCTTAAGAGGGCGGAACTAGAGGAGCACAGATATTTCAGAGTATTGTGAGGCTGGAGGAGATTACAACGATAGGGAGGGGCGAGGCTATGGAGGGATTTGAAAACAAGGATAAGAGTTTTAAAATCAAGATGTTGCTTGACTGGGAGCCAATGTAAGTCAGGGAGCACTCCTGTTGTTGTGCTGTGCAGGTTCATAATTTGAAAACGGGTCCTCCTAGATACATGCAGGATCCTAATTGAAATAAATTATTCTGCACTTAAAATATTCACGATGTGCGCTGCTGTTACTGGTGCTTCTGCCTTGTTCAATATGGCAGGCAGTACACTTCCAGCCAGAGATGTGGGCATGCTTCCTGCCTGTCATATTGGGAGCAGAGTAAACCATTGAAAAACAAGCACATCATGGCCAAATTTCTAGGTCCTTAAATCCTAAATGGCATTTTGCTAGAATTAAATGGTTGGTTGGTTGGCATCCTTCCATCTGCGAAAGATGATGGACACACAGCAAACAATCCATTTAGGTGGGGTGTCTTCTCTTGGTGCACCTTTGCTGATGGCTGTGAAGGTCAATCCTTGAGAGGCAGGTTCTGCCACATGCGCCACACGTGAAGCTGCCAAGTGACACTGTGAGTTGTTGCTTTTGACGTTGGTCCCTGTTGCCAAGCTGCTGTAGCCATTGTTCGTTGTGGTAGTGCACACTAGTCCACAGGATGTGTCGTCATTTCCCTCTTTCACCAGCTAGTGACTCCCAGGTGTGATTGTCGACATTTTGGGCTTTCATGTCACGCTTGCAAGCATCCTTGAAGCGGAGCTTCGGGCGCCCCACTGAACATCTGGCCCTGGCTTCCTCACCGTACAGAAGGTCCTTGGTTATGTGACAGTCTTCCATCCTGCAGACATGTCCCATCCACCAAACCCACCTCTGTATGATTAGTGCCAACACATTTGGGAGCTATGCCTTTGAGAGGACTGCCACATTTGTGATTTTGTCCTGTCAGGATATACCCAGAATGCACCGCAGACAGCGAAGATGGAAATTTTTGAGCTTCTTTTCCTGGTAGCAGTAAGTCACCCATGTTTCACAGCGATACGGCAAGGTGCTGAGAACACAGGCATTATAAAGCATCAGCTTGGTCCTAAGGGTCAACTTATCCCATGCGTGTTTCGCAACTCGGCCAAAGGTGGTAGCTGCTTTCCCTATGTGTGTATTGAGCTCTGCATCAAGGGACAGACTGTCACCATGGATCCAAGAATTTGCTAACCGCATCCAGTGGGGTGTTGTTTAGTGTGCTTGGGCGGAGATGCAACATCTTGTCCCATGACCACTGTTTTCTTGATGCTTATAGTCAAGGAGAACAAGTTACAGGAATGGGAGAGACAATCCATGAGTCTTTGTAGCTGAGTTTCCATGTGAGCGACAAGCACAGCATCATCAGCATAGAGGATTTCTCCGATCAGGAAGTGATGTGTTTTTGTCTTTACTTTCAGCCTTGATAGATTGTAGAGCTGGCTGTCTGACCTAGTGTGCAAGTAGACCCCTTCCAGATCTGCAGGGAAGGCGAAGGTCAGGACCATGGAGGTGGAGATGCCAAACAGAGTAGGGGCTTGGACACAACCCCTGTTTCACTCCATTCTTCACTCCAGAACTGTCGGAAGTGGAGCCATCAAACTGTGCAGTACAATGCATGTTGTCATGGAAGGAGCAGATGAGACTGAGAACTAAGATTAAATAGTGTTAGCTTTTCAGCCAGGCATCTGCTTTCTCCATGCAGACTGGCTTCATTCAGATAACAGATCACTATCATTGGTAACGAGGATGCTGTCAAATCTCACTGCTGTAATGTTTCTTGTCCCTTTGTGATAACAAGGATGAGAAGTTATGTCAGCAGATATAGTGGAAAGAGGATTGAGATAGGTAGGAAAGGATTTCACCCAGTTTTCTTATTTCTTTTTTCTTCTGAAGTGGGTTCTAATACTGGGGTAACATAATAAGCAAATGATTTACTCCATCTTGCAGAACCCATGGGAATCCCTTATAGCTACCACATGAACTGTTGTGTTTAACAGGTTACAATAAAACTTCCACTCTAGCTTAATGAATCTCCAGATTTACCAAAATGCTTTGCAAATGTCTGCCAATGTTTCATTTTCCACATATGCATACCTTTGATGATCTGCATGACCAAATAGTTAACATTTACTGCAAGGCATCCTGGAAAAGTAAAGTTGTGTAAAAAAAAAATCTCACTGTTCTAATGTGTGAAAAAGGATTAAATAAGTTGCATACTTCTAAATTTTCTTTCAGCCAGGCTGTTTTTGACTGTTTTTTTAAATTCTGCCATTCTATTGGAGCCTGAAGTTCTAAATATCCTAGGATTTATATTGAGAGTACCAATAATCAGTTCTTTAGTTCATGCATTGCTCATTGATGTTACTTTGTCTCGTTTTCAGACAATGGGAAATTCATATGCTGGGCAACTCAAATCTGCACGCTTTGAAGAGGCTCTTCACAATTCGATAGAAGCATCACTTCGGTCCAACAGTATTTCTCCTCGACCAATCTTCTCTCAACTGTACCTTGAATCGGATCAGCCACCTCTGTCTCCTGAAGGTCAAGATAACATTTGTTTGGTTTCATTGATCATTAGAGAAAGTGACTAATTATATTAAGTGATTTTTTATCACTGGGATCCACTCTGAAACTGGTATTTTTACTTCCTCTGGGACTTTTTATGCAAGATTGTGGTACTTGTGTAGCAAATTGCACTGCATGCAGCAAGTGCAGATACTTGTAGGATTTGTCATGGGATGTGGTACTGTGCCAAATCACTTACCCTAATGAAAAATCGTTTAAGTAACAAGCAAAGCTGGTGTATACATAAACATCCTGCCAAACTGAGATTTGGCAGAAAGTAGGGAGAATGCGGTTGAATGAATAGATCAAAGAGTCTATTTTTTTTTAAACAACCTGCTTTGTACATATAAACCCCGACCCAAAAAGGGAGATCTATGGGTGAATCTGCTGTGACATTACAACATCTTTTATATCCAACTTAGTTATTCTCAGTTGAGATTAGTTGTCCTCAAGTGACATTCTACAATGTCTTTAATTAGTCTGTATTCTGCAATCAAAAAAAACTTTCCATCTTTTTTAGGATTCCCACTAATCATTGATATTGATACAAAAGACAGCATAACTTACCTTTACACTCATTTATCAGAGTTTTGATATTCATGATTCAAGCAAGTTACTTTCTTCTTTAGCAGGCTTCAGACAGAGAAATAAGTAAGGATGTTGCTACAATGCTATGTGCCTCACTTAAGGAAGGTTCATCAAGGATTTGGGGAGCATGGATTCTTACTTATTCAGTTATGAACTTCATTTAGAATTCAGACACAAATTTACTTTGAATTCAATTACAAAAAGCTGAACAAAAATGAGCTTACAGGAGAAACGGCATGTTTGTGGTAGTTGGTGTCTGATAAACAAAGTGCATTCAACTGTCTGACAGGTGGTAAATTGTCAGAGGGGACAGAGGTGGCTATGACTGGGGGAGGGGAGGGAAAGTACAGGGCAGGGAGGCTCAAGATTTCCTTGTGCCGCTCCTGCATCTTCTGGCCCACAAGGAAATCCAACTTACCTGGGCGTCTTTTGGCCATGATCCTGGCTGCCGCCAGCTTTCACTGGTGAAGCATGTGCAATCCATAGTAGTCCATTTGTAGTCCAAATGATGTCATTGGATCCTGACTTTTAAATAGTAATGAGGCCCCAATCTAAGGTTGCAGCTATTGCCATGCTACAAGGACATCTCTTCTTCCTTCTCTTCCTTCTGCATGTCTTTCTTTCTGCTCTTCTACTTCTTACTCTCCTTTTTCTCTATTTCTACTAGTTCTCTTGCACTTCTTTCCTCATCCAGTTCTCTGTCCTTCTTCTACAAAACTTCCGTTTCTTTTCCCTTAAACTTTTTTCTCACTTTTTCTCCTGCTTCACTTATCATTTTCTCTCTCCCTGTTCTTCAAGTTCTTTCACACTTCCTGTCAATTGTTGCTCTTTTTTCTTATTTTCTTGATCTAGTTTGCCTTCTTCCTTAATTTCTTGCAGTCTGTCTCCTTTTCCACATTTTGCTGGACTTAAACACGTTTGGAAAGATGGCCAATATGGGCGCCATGTGGTGTGGGTGACGATTTATGATTTGGGCTGCATGTCAGCAGGTGGCCTGTGAAGCACTTGGCCCAGTTAGGTGAGCAAACAGGCAGGCCGGTCATTCGAGAAGGCAGACCTGTAAAAATTTTCAGATAGGCAGATGAGCAGGTGGGGTGGGAATACTTTTGCCGAGTTTGAAGAATTAAGACAGGTGGGCAAGCAAATGAGCAAACTGGGAAGCAGTAAGCACAGCTTAATCAGAGAGTGCAAGGCACCCAGAATGGACAGATTAGGCAATACTTGAGCTGGATTGGTAAACAGGGTGTTGCCAAGTACTTGGGCCAGGTGTATCAGTAGAAGGCCCTCGTGGGTCTTTGGGTTAGATATGTGAGCAGGAAGACCAAGGAACTCTAGGACCATTCAAGCTATTGACTGATGAGGCAAGCCAGTCAAAAAGCATTCGGCTGAGCGGGGAACCTTTGCAACTGTCTGATGATGCCAACGTCATTCTTGGCTTGCTCTGACTTACCTGCTCTATCCCTATCTCTAGCCATTCCTGCCCGAATCCTCTCCAGTGTTTTTTCATCAGCTGTAATTTTCCATCAGACTATGTGGGGCTTACTTACTAACAGCAAGTGTGTGAAATGCCAGTCTTGTGACTCAAAATCTTTTAGATCTTATACACAATAAATGCATGTTGGAAGCTGTAGCCTGCTATCTTGAAGCCTTTCAGCTAGCAATGATACACCTGGGAATCAGCATGAACTCAAGGCTCAAGCTTCTCATATAGGCACAAGCTTACAATGGAAAGCTTGTTACAAACCTTCCAAGCACAAAATGCCATTGTGTGGGTACGTTTAGTCACTTTATTGTAAAGTCTTGTAATTTTCTATGTCTTTCGTGTGCTCTAAACCTTTTCTGCAGTGTTGACTAAAACATGTCAAAAACAATTTCAAGCAATTTGGTTGATTTGACTTCTTTCTTTTATCAGTAAATATTGCCGGTTACTGATCCATGATTCATTTTTACATAAGTCTTTAATATTTACTCTTGGAAGTTTATCTACCTGCTTTCCTCATGTTCGATTGGATAATGTCTACTTGTTCAATTGTGATTCGCTGCTGTTTTATGAATGTGAAAGTTGATCTCATCAAGTGTGAAATTTACATACAGAAAAATGTGATGCCTGAATTATGATGGACAAATTGTGTGCTTGGTGCAAGATTTTTTTATATGTAGGTAAATATCAGCTGTGCTGATACTCTGATTCATGTTTCAAATTACCTCCCTTCTAAGTTAGGACTCAGTTTTGCTTATATCCCTCACCATGTGATTGTGCGTGATTTTGTCAGGATAAGCCTTTAACTGTCATTAACAAATAATTTTTTCCTGTTACTTTATTTTCACTCATCTTAAAATCGATTCGAAGTGTTGAGAATAACAGATGACAAGTGTATTATAGCTTTCTAATACCTTTCAAACCTGCGACCTCTACCACTTAGCAGATGCATGAGAAAACCTCCACCTGCAAATTCCCCTCCACACATGCAGACTTGGAATAACATCACCGTTCCTTCACTGTTGCTGGGTCAAAATCCTGGAATATCCTCCCTAACTGCACTGTTGGTATACCTTCACCAGATGGATTCAAGAAGGCAGCCCACCACCACCTTCTCAAGGGAATTACGTATGGGCAACAAATGCTGGCCTTGTCAGCGACACTCACAACCCATGAAAGAATTTTAAAAATGCCTGCCTTTTCATGGGATATACTTAGGTTCCTCCCTCACCTCTTTTCCCAGTTCTATATCAATGACTATATCCATGTCATTTCTTGCTTTTGCCCCCAGCTGGAAAATTTCAGCAACTACTCAGCCTCCTACATTGTTCCAATGAAGCTCAATGTAAGATGAGGTTCATCACTTATCGATTGGACACTTTACAGCCTTCCGGCTGACAGTATTGAGTTCAACAATTTCAGATCATAATCTCTGCCCCCATGGGGAGAAGAATAAATTTTAAAAAGTCCGCAGAAGTTGGCAATCTGAAATAAAAACAGAAAATGCTGAAAATGCTCAACAGATCAGGGAGCATCTGTGGAGAGAGAAACAGAGTTAACAGACAGAATTTTTGTTTCCGGGTCCTGATATCACCTTCCAGGTGAAATGTGAGTCAGGAACCCGGAAATGCTAGTGGTGGGACCCCGAGGGAGATTTTAGAGGAGGTGGCCAATTAAGTGGCTTGGAAGGGAACTTGTAGGTGATGGTGTTGCCATGCGTCTAATTAAGGATGGCAGGCGGGCTCCTGAGGCTGGAGGGCCAATAGGATGCCATCCAGCACTGAAAGATCAGCAGCCCCACCTTCCTTGATGGTTGCTGCTGAAGTATGTAAGGAGGTGCGAGGGCCCCACTATTCCCGGTCATCGGCCACAAATGGGCAATAGAAAAACAGCCAAAGGAACTAGGGTTGTTAGACTGGAGGGGGAAAACTTCACAGTAACGGCACTGCTGTGATTGCGGCCCTTTATTTACGCGATGTCTTCTGAATTGAATGGACTCTCTGGCTCCGATGGCTACCTGGCCTGCCACTTGGAGGCTGCCACCATTTCACAGATGACATCCTGGCTTGCCGGGTACCCCGATCGCTGGCTGGAAAACCCAGACAGCATTGGGAGAGTGCCCTTAATTAAGCCCATAATGAGTTCAATTGGCTACCCGCTAGGGTCAGTCAGGTAATCAGTCCCACCATCACCTCATCTCCTGCAGAATCCTGTGGAGGAGGGAACGTGTCGTGGAGCCAGCCCAACAGACTTCCCTCCTGTTTTCGACCTCCCCACCCCGCATCCAGACCCACCTCCACGGGTTCTTGAAAGTTCTGCCCATGGTTTCAGATAAATGATCGCTTCTCAGAACTGGAAAAAGTTAGAGGCATAACAGGTTTTAAACAAATAGAGAGGCAGGGAAGGTGGATGGGGAGAGGGGCGAGAACAAAATGGAAGGTATGCGGAAGGGTCAAAGGCAGGAGAAATTAGGTGACAAAAGGGATGATGGTGCAAAACAAAAGGGGAAGGTGACGGAATAAATAAAGAAACAAAAGAGGTGCCCAAAGGAGCTATAAATGGGAATAGCAGAATCCTTACTAACAAATTGTTGAACTCAATACTGTCAGCCGGAAGGCTGTAAAGTGTCCAATCGATAAATGATGCACCTCATCTTACATTGAGCTTCATTGGAACAGTGTAAGAGGCTGAGTAGTTGCTGAAATTTTCCAGCTGGAGGCAAGAGCAGGAAATGGCATGGATATAGTCATTGATACAGTACTGGGAAAAGAGGTGAGGGAGGAACCTAAGTATATCCCATGAAAAAGCAGGCATAGTCAAGACCCGGGTTCCCAAGGCAACATCTTTTTAGTTGGAGGAAGAGAGTGGCGTCAAAGAAGAAGTTTTTCAATGTGAGAACAACCAGGCGAAGGAGGTTGGGGACTGGTTGGGCCTTCATTCAAGGAAGAAGTCATCCTGGTGTGGATGGAGGTGTAGAGGGATTGGATGCCCATGGTGAAATAGATACATTTTGGGCCTGGAAACTATTAAAGTGATCGAGTAGCTCACAGATATTTTCACTGTTTACTTTTTAGTCATACCTCCTTTTCTGTCAAAATTAATATCTGGCAAAATATATTGCCTGAATGGTGAGATTTAAGGTGATTATATTGAGGGTGTTGCTCATGTTGCCATGATGCTGGTGAAATCTGTCAAAGTATCAACCCCTTTATTAGTTTGATAACTTGAATGTTGGATAACACATTACCTGTAAAATCTACGCAGGTATATTTAATAGCATAGATCCATTAAGGGGAAGCTTGATTATCACACGAGGGAGAAAGGAACAGAAGATTGTACTGATCAGATTAGATGAGAGGGGAGGAGACTTGTATGGAGCATAAACACTGGCATGGATCAGTTGGGCTGAAAGGCCTGTTTTTATGCTGTACTTTCTATGTAATTCTATTATCATAAAATTAACCAAATAGGTACATTTCTAAGTACATTCTTAAAGAAGCAGAAAGGTCTAATACTGAAAAAATGTCAACTGAAATTCTTCCCAGTATTATTTTTCTTTCAAAATCGGGGAGTACTTTAAGCAAAAAGCATACCCCCTAGAATTTCTTCCTGATTTAAGTAGGTTTGCAAAAAATTAAGTCTCAGAACTGTGGAAGTGGTACCTCTCAACTTTGCTGATTAGTTTTACCAAACTATACATGGTTTTGATGATAATTATGCTGAATCAGTTATCAAGTAACCCAGCTGACCACCTGTTCGTGTTAGGAATATAAACAAGTTGTATGGTACGGGTTTTTCAGATCTCACATGGTCATTCATAAATTACCTGGCCAACACTAGGACTGTAAATTAGACAAGTAGATGTCCTGTGGTATTTGCCCTGTGAGTTGGAGGTTTTATGAGAACAGGTATAATTACCAGAGACACTGAGTTATCAACATTGGGTGTGGCCCTGGGATCTATCTATACTGGATGAGATCTCCACATCCAACAGTATTTTCAGGCATGCTCCCAAGATCTGGGAGCACTGGCATGAGGCACCCAGAGTTCCTGGGGTATGGGAGAGGGAGGCTGCAGGAACAATGTGCCACACTTGGAATTTAGGATTACCAGAACAGGGATCAGGCATCCGAGGAACTCTTGGCAGAGAGGTCTAAAGGTCTGGGAATGTTGGGGGAGATTATGGATTGAGAGAATTGGGAATATGGTCTAGGTGTTTTTAAGTACTGCGATGAGGACATGGCATCTAGGAGTGCGGTAAGTCTGAGGTCCAGAAGGATTCTGGAAAGTCGCTTTACAGCAACTTTATGTTACTGGGATTCTGGCAATATTGGGATGAGCAGAGTCCAACTATGTAGGGTAGGAGGGTCCAGGAAAATGAGATCCAAAATGTTGCTGGCACCTTTCAGCTGCTCTGGCCTCCACCACATGTCCGAAACCCAACTATTACTTTACCCATTGTCAGTCAGCTCCTAACTTTATGTTCTTTCCTTCTAGCATATAGGCATAAATATTCCGTTTCTTAAAATTAATGGATAAAAAATTCATGGATTGAGGCGGCACAGTTTCCCAAGAAGCATTCCTGGTGTTTTTCAGGAGTACATTATTAGTATCTGGATTACACAGTCATTAATGAAGATGGATTTCCATAAACAAACAAAACTAACCTTATAAAATCCTCAAATTAATCATTAATGCAGTTTCTAGGTTTTCTGTTAAGTCTCAAAGTGCATAGACATTAATATGACAGAGTTCATTGCCTGTTGCTCTGGAACCTGACTCATTTTCAATCCATTGTTGGAATCCTTTCTTTCCTTCCTAACCATAACAAGAAACCATCAACAGCTGATAATTTGCCCACTGCTGTCTGTCACATGATAATAGCTGTTTATGTTCCCACATGCTGTTTCTGTTTTAAGGTGACAAATTCACAATAGAAAAGCACAATCGTAACATATTTATATAAATTCATTACTTGCCTGAAATAAAAACTTTGAGAATTCAGCTTCTGTTTGTTTCAAAATCTTTTGGAACAAAGAATCTGTCAAATTTCTCAAAATAAGGGGGCAAACAAGTCTACTCTTTTCGTCCTGTTCATGCTTGAAATGTATGCTGGGAAATTCTGAGAACAGCACATACTCAGAATAAACAGATGTGATTCAAAACTCTCTTCAGTGTTGTGGAAACATATTGGGTTAAAAATTGAGTTACTCTGGTTTTTGGGCATGGGGGGCGCAATTTGTGAGTTGCCCGTGCCCATGCAGATTGAGGTGGTGTGCCACAGAATTTTCATGTACCCACCTCAGCTGCATGATTGTAGCGATGACTCAAGCGACTTCAGTGCTGCTTCCTGCCCCACCAAGCAGCTCTGCATGCAGCAGGGGGCCCCGGCAGCGTTGTTTGCTGATCATGTCATACAGCAAGCCTGCCCTCTTAAAGGGAAGCAGCACAAAAATATTGCGGCAGTGTAAATTATTGCAAAGTGAACACCAGGGCACAAGAGGGATCCATAGTGATGGATGCAGCACTGAGGCATTAGTGCTGCAGGCGTGCAGGAGGAGAGAAGCTATGGGTCCCGGAGGGTGGGGGCGGGGATTAGTGGGATGGCTAGGAGGCCCTCAAGAACCACCCTCAGAAGTGAGTGGGAGCAGGTGGCCAGGGAGGTCAACTTCAGGAGTTTGGACTTGAGGACATGGCAGCAGTGCCACAAGAAGTCTAATGACATCAAGGTCAGTGACTGCATCTTAACATGACATCTCCTACCCAATGCTCCACCAGCTTCTCACACTTCTCAATGTATCACTCAGTCATGCCTAACATCCAGATACTTCACCTCACACTCTCACACCTACCAATGCTGACAGTCTCATACTTATTTCTCACTCCATCCACATACCTCCAGCTATTCAGCTATGGCTGTTACATCATCCAAACACAGTGCTACGCAATCACTAACGTTCTGCCCTCTCTCTGGCAGAACAAAGTGACATACAATAGAAGAAAATCCTGTTGACTCTGTCTGATTGCCTTGAATTTTTCTAATCTTTAATAATAGCTTCTAACATTTTCCCTCAGACAGATGTTAAGCTAACAGGCCTGTAGTTTCCTGCTTTCTGTCTCCCTCCATTTTTGAATAAAGGAGTTACATTTGCTATTTTCCAATCTAACGGAACCTTCCCCGAATCTAGGGAATTTTGGAAAATTAAAACTAATGCATCAACTATCTCACTAGCCACTTCTTTTAACACCCTAGGATGAAGTCTATCAAGAACCAGGAAGCTGTCAGCCCGCAGCTCCAACAATTTGTTCAGTACCACTTCCCTGGTGATTGTAATTTTTTTGAGTTCCTTCCTCCCTTCCATTTCCTGATTTACAGCTAATACTGGGATGTTACTTGTATCCTCAATAGTGAAGACCGATGCAAAATATCTGTTCAATTCATCTGTCATCTCCTTATTATCCATTATCAAAACATAGACTCACTTTTTATAGGACCAATGCTCACTTTGTTAGCTCTTTTCTTTTAAAAAATATCCATAGAAACTCTTACTATCTGTCTTTATATTTCTAGCTAGCTTTCTCACGTACTCTAATTTTACCTTCCTTATCAATCTTTTAACCATTCTTTGCTGTTTTTCATATTCTGTCCAATGTTCTGACCCGCCTCCCATCTTTGCGCAATTATAGGCTTTTTCTTTAAGTTTGATACTAGCTTTAACTATTTTAGTTAACCACGGATGGAGGTTCCCACACTTGGAATTTTTCTTTCTCGTTGAAATGTATCTGTTCTGTGTATTCTGAAATATCCACTTAAATATCTGCCACTGCATCTCTATTGACCTATCCCTTAACCTGATTTGCCAGTTCACTTTAGCTAGGTCTGCTTTCATGCCCTCATAATTGCCCATATTTATGTTTAAAATACTAGTTGTGGATCCTCACTTCTCTCCCTCAAACTGAATGTAAAATTCAATCATATTATGATCGCTGCTACTTAGGGGCACATTAACAATGAGGTCATTAATTAATCCTATCTCGTTGCACAATACCAGTTCTAGTATAGCCAGCTCTCTGGTTGGCTCCAGAACGTATTGTTCCAAGAAATTTTCCCGAAAACATTCTATGTACTCCTAATCTAGGCTACCTCTGCCCATCTGATTTTTCCAGTCTATATGTAGGTGAAAATCCCCCATAATTGTCGCTGTACCTTTCTGACAAGCTGCCATTATTTCTTCTTTTATACCCCGTCCTACAGTGTTAACGTTAGGTGTCCTGTACACCACTCCCACAAGTAACTTCTTGCCTTTATGATTTCTCATCTCTACCCAAACTGCTTCTACATCCTGGTCTCCTGAACTTAGGTCATCCCTCTCTATTGCACTATTACCATCATTAATTAACAGAGCTACCCCTCCACCTTTTCCTAGCTTCCTGTCCTTCCTAAATGCCATGTACCCTTCAATATTCAGGTCCCAATCTATGTCGTCCTGCAGCCATGTCTCTGTAATGGCTTTCAGATCATATTTACTTATTTCTATTTGCGCTCTCAGTTCATGTGTTTTGTTTCGAATGCTACCTGCATTCTTTAGTTGTGTCCTTTTATTATTTTTGTAACCTCTAGCTTTATCTGTTGATTTACTCTTAGATTTGTACGCTCTGTCCCTTCCTGTCACAGTCTGTGTATCATTACTCATATTAATATTAATATCTTTCTTTCTTGCCTTGCCTCTACTCCTTGATTTCCATATCTTCCCAAATTTAATCCCTTGCCCCCACTATTCAGTTTAAAACCCTCTCTACTTCCCTAGTTATGCGGCTCGCTAGAACACCGACCCCAGCAAGGTTCAAGTGTAGACCGTCCCAACAGTACAGCCACCACTTTCCCCAGTACTGATGCCAGTGCGCCATGAACCGAAACCCACTTCTACCACACCAGTCTTTGAGCCACGCATGAATTTCTCTAATCTTATTTGCCCTATGCCAATTTGCATGTGGCTCAGGTAATAATCCAAAGATTATTACCTTTGAAGTTCTGCTTCTTAATTTGGTGCCTAGTTCCTTATACTGACTATGCAGAACCTCTTTGCTTGTCCTGCCCATGTCGTTGGTACATACATGGACCATGACGACTGGATCCTCCCCCTCCCACTGTAAGTTCATCTCCAGAGCTGAGCAGATGTCCCGAGCCGTGGCACCGGGCAGGCAACACAGCTGTCTGGACGCTCGCTCTTTGCTGCAGAGAATACTGTCAATGCCCTAAGTTTACTGTCCCCTCTACCACTACATTCCTTTTCTTTCCCTCCACTTGAATGACTTCCTGTACCATGGTGCCATGGTCAGGTTGCTCATCCACCCTGCAGTCCCCACACTCATCCAAACAAGCTGAAAGAACCTCAACCCTGTTGAACAATCGCTAAGGCTGAGGTTCCTGCCCTCCGGCTGTCTGGGTCCCTTTACCTGCCTCAGCTGCAGCCACACTCTCCTGTCCCCGACCACTGACCAAATCAAACGACCCTATTCTAAGGGGTGTGACCACCTCCTGGTACAAAATGTCCAGGTAACTTTCGCCCTCGCTGATGTGTCGCAGTATCTGCAGCTCGGACTCCAGTTCAATGACCCTGAGCGGAAGCTCTTCGAGCCGCAAAAAACTTAGTGCAGACGTGTTTGCCCTGGATCACACTGGCATCCAGGAGCTCCCACATGCTGCAGCCGTGTCACAGCACTTGTCCTGCCATTCTTAATGTGTTTTAATTAACTACTTAACTATTTTATTTAATTATTTATTTTATTTTCCTTTTTATTAATATATTTTATAAAGCTTACCACTTTACTATTTTAAATGTTATGACTAGAATGGACCTTAATGGGATTAGGGGTAGTATATTGTGATGGATAAAAAATTGGTTGGCAGACAGGAAATAAACGGGTCTTTTTCCGAATGGCAGGCAATGACTAGTGGGGTACCGCAGGGATCGGTGCTAGGATCCCAGCTATTCTCAATATATATTAATGATTTAGATGAAGTAACGAAATGTAATATCTCCAAATTTGCAGATGACACAAAACTGGGTGGGAGGGTGAGTTGTGAGGAGGATGCAAAGAGGCTTCAGGGTGATTTGGACAAGCTGAGTGTGTGGGCAAATGTATGGCAGATGCAGTATAATGTGGATAAATATGAGATTATCCACTTTGGTAGCAAAAACAGGAAGGCGGATTATTTTCTGAATGGCTATAAACAGAGAGGGGAATATGCAACAAGACCTGGGTGTTCTCGTACACCAGTTGCTGAGGGTAAGCATGCAGGTGCAACAGGCGGTAAAAAAGGCAAATGGTATGTTGGCCTTCATAGGGAGAGGTTTCAAGTACAGGAGCAGGGATGTCTTGTTGCAATTAAACAGGGCCTTGGTGAGGCCACATTTGGAATATTGTGTGCAGTTTTGGTCTCCTTATCTGAGGAAGAATGTTCTTGCTATAGAGGGAGTGCAGCAAAGGTTTACCAGACTGATTCCTGGGATAGCAGGACTGACATGAGGAGAGATTGAGTCAGTTAGGATTATATTCACTGGAGTTCAGAAAAAGAGTGAGGGGGGATCTCATAGAAACCTATAAAATTCTAACAGGACTTGACAGGGTAGATGCAGGAAGGATGTTTCCAATGGTGGGGAAGTCCAGAACCAGTGGTCATAGTCTAAGGATATGGAGTAAACCTTTCAGGACTGTGATGAGGAGAAATTTCTTCACCCAGAGAGTGGTGAGCCTGTGGAATTCGCTATCACAGAAAGCAGTTGAGGTCAAAACATTGTATGATTTCAAGAAGGAGTTAGATATAGCTCTTGGGTTTAAAGGGATCAAAGGATATGGGATTAAAGCGGGAACAGGTTTACCGAGTTGGATGATCATAATGAATGGCAGAGCAGGCTCGAAGGGCTGAATGGCCTACTCCTGCTCCTATTTTCTATGTAATCACTTACCAGATACTCACCAAACAGGTAGCTTCTTCCCAAACCAATCACCTACCTGCTTGCCTGGTTTGATGCTATGTTTGATTTAAATTAAATTAAATTAAAAGCTTACCTGTATACTCACCCCGGCAGCTCTCTCTTTCCCTGCTCTCGCTGTTGATTGTGATTTACTCTGATGTCACTTTTTGATTTTTCCCCTGTTCCTCTCTCTGTCTCGTTCTTTCTCTGATCTCCGACTCTAGCCTTTTGGCGTGCTTTTTAAACCTCTGCTCCCACTGTGCTCTTCTCTCTCTCGCTCTGTCTCTGGTCTCTGACTCTGGGCTTTTGGCGTGCTTTTTAAACATCCTGCCGTGCTGCTTGCTGTCTCTCTCTCTCTCTCTCTGTCTCCGACTCTGGGCATTTAGTCATGAAAATATCAATTGACGCAGCATCCACATCCTTTCGGGTGATAGAGCTCCAGGTTTCCATTACTTTGTGTGAACAAGTGCTTCCTGTTTCAATCCTAAGCACCCTTGCTCTAATTTTAAAATTATGTCCCCTTGTTCTGCATTCTCCCAACAGAGGAAATAGTTTCTCTGTATCAACCTTTATAATTCCTTTATGATTTTAAACATATGAATTAAATCATGCCTCAAACTTCTAAACTCAAGAGAATACAAACCAAGTTTATGCAACCTGCCCTCAAATTTAACTGCTTAATCCTTGAATCATTTTGCTGAATCTGCAATGTATCCCTTTCAAGGTTAATATATCTTTGCTGAGGTTCAGTGCCCAAACTCTGGGTGGGGTCTGACCAAGCTGTATACACCTCAAGCATCACTACTTTTGTATTCCAATCCCCTTGAGGTAAAGACCAGCATTCCATTCACTTTTCTTTATTACTTTTTGTACCTGTGTAGCTTTTAGTAATTTGTGTACATGGACGTGCAAATCCCTGTACTTCTTCACAGCTCCTATTTTCCTACCATTAAGAAAATAACTCCAGATGTCTTTCTCAGATCCAAAGTGGATGACCTCACATGCCCCCAAAATGAACTTCATATGCCATAGTTTTGCCTACTCAACTTCTTCTTTGGCCTCCTTGTCTCGAGAGACAATGGGTAAGCGCCTGGAGGGGGTCAGTGGTTTGTGGAGCAGCGCCTGGAGTGGTTACAAAGGCCAATTCTAGAGTGACAGACTCTTTCACAGGTGTTGCAGAAAAATTTGTTTGTTGGGGCTGTTACACAGTTGGCTCTCCCCTTGTGCTTCTGTCTTTTTTCCTGCCAACTGCTAAGTCTCTTCGACTCACCACACTTTAGCCCCGCCTTTATGGCTGCCCGCCAGCTCTGGCGATCGCTGGCAACTGACTCCCACGACTTGTGATCAGCGGAGACATGGACAGCCGGTGGGTCTGATACCAGTGACGAGCTCGCTGTACAATGTGTCTTTGGGGATCCTGCCATCTTCCATGCGGCTCACATGGCCAAGCCATCTCAAGCGCCGCTGACTCAGTAGTGTGTATAAGCTGGGGATGTTGGCTGCCTCGAGGACTTCTCTGCTGGAGATACGGTCCTGCCACCTGATGCCAAGTATTCTCCGGAGGCAGCGAAGATGGAATGAATTGAGACGTCGCTCTTGGCTGGCATACGTTGTCCAGGCCTTGCTGCCATAGAGCAAGGTACTGAGGACACAGGCTTGATACACTCGAACTTTTGTGTTCCGTGTCAGTGCACCATTTTCCCACACTCTCTTGGCCAGTCTGGACATAGCAGTGGAAGCCTTTCCCATGCGCTTGTTGATTTCTGCATCGAGAGACAGGTTACTGGTGATAGTTGAGCCTAGGTAGGTGAACTCTTGAACCACTTCCAGAGCGTGGTCGCCGATATTGATGGATGGAGCATTTCTGACGTCCTGTCCCATGATGTTCGTTTTCTTGAGGCTGATGGTTAGGCCAAATTCGTTGCAGGCAGCCGCAAACCTGTCGATGAGACTCTGCAGACACTCTTCAGTGTGAGATGTTAAAGCAGCATCGTCAGCAAGAGGAGTTCCCTGATGAGGACTTTCCGTACTTTGGTCTTCGCTCTTAGACGGGCAAGGTTGAACAACCTGCCACCTGATCTTGTGTGGAGGAAAATTCCTTCTTCTGAAGACTTGAACGCATGTGAGAGCAGCAGGGAGAAGAAAATCCCAAACACTGTGGGTGCGAGAACACAGCCCTGTTTCACGCCACTCAGGATAGGAAAGGGGTCTGATGAGGTGCCGCCATGTTGAATTGTGCCTTTAATATTGTCATGGAATGAGGTGATGATACTTAGTAGCTTTGGTGGACATCCGATCTTTTCTAGTAGTCTGAAGAGACCACGTCTGCTGACGAGGTCAAAGGCTTTGGTGAGATCAATGAAAGCAATGTAGAGGGGCATCTGTTGTTCGCGGCATTTCTCCTGTATCTGACGAAGGGAGAACAGCATATCAATGGTCGATCTCTCTGCGCGAAAGCCACACTGTGCCTCAGGGTAGACGCTTGGCCAGCTTCTGGAGCCTGTTTAAAGCGACTTGAGCAAAGACTTTCCCTACTATTTTGTCTACAGTTTTGTCTACTCAAATAGAGAGGGAAATAATAGGTTAACAAATACATACATCTTTCAAAATTTTAAAATAGAAATAAAAACAAATAATCTCACCTC